>NC_053025.1:117834463-117862195 GCF_003073215.2 Triticum urartu
TGATGGTGGTCGTCGTTCCTTCTTGGTGGTGGCGGCAGCGGAGGGAGGCCATGATTTCCCTGAGGACGGTCCTCGCGAGCCTGGTCCCTCCAGGCGCCCTCACGAGGCTGCTCCTGCCAGTGGTCCTCACGAGGTCGGTCGCGCCACTTCTAGCGGGGGCCGCGGTCGTCCCAGCATCCTCCACTTTGTCCTCCTCCTCGGTCGTAGCCCCGGCCGTCGCGCTCGGGGCGTCGACTGAAGCGTCCATCTCGGATTGCCCTGAGCTCATGACAATCGTTGGTGTTGTGGATGTGTACGTTGTGGAAGGCGCAAAACGGACGGCTACTCTTGGACGACTCGGGGTGGTCCCGGCGACGCTTCATGTCTGGATCCATCGCGAGCACGGCTATCCCCTTGCGCTTCACGTCCTTGGCCTTGTGAAAGTACAAGTACTCCCTGGGTGGTTTTGGTAATTAATGTCAACATATCTCTTGTTGGACTAATGTTTTAATCTAGTATATTTCAGATAAGTTCAACAGATGGAGTGGCGTGGACAAGAGGATGTGGAACCCTTTCAAAATGTTAAGGACAAAAGATTGGCACAAGCTCTAAAGCTCAAGACTCTACATTTTACTTTTGGTGATCCAAGATCACATTGAGTCCATAGGAAAAGCCAATACTATTAAAAGGGGATGAGGTGTTGCTTAATGGCTTGCTTGCTCAAAGTGCTTAGTGATATGCTCCAAATCCCTCAACCACTTTCTCATAACCACATATGTCCCAAACCAAAACTCAAACTCGGCCCCACCGATTTAATCCATCCAGCGCCACCGAGTTCACTTAACATAGCCATTGCCAGAAACCCTAATTGATTCGGTCTCACCGATGAGATCTCGGTCTCACCGAGATGGGCTTGCAAACTCTCTATTGCCTATTGCAATAATTTTGGTCTCATCGAGATATGCAATCGGTCCCACCGAGTTTGCTTGACCAACTCTCTGTTTCGCTTATTACCAAAATCGGTCCCACCGAGTTTGTGTAATCGGTCAAACCGAGATGAGGTTTTACCCTAACCCTAGCACATCGGTCCCACCGAGTTGATCATATTGGTTCCATCGAAATTCCTAACGGTCACATTATGAACTAAATCGGTCCGACCGAGTTTTCTGATTCGGTCCCACCGAGTTTGGTGATTTGTGTGTAACAGTTAGATTTTGTGTGGAGGCTATATATACCCCTCCACCCACTCTTCATTCATGGAGAGAGCCATCCGAACATGCCTACACCTCCAACATTCATTTTCTGAGAGAGAACCACCTACTAATGTATCTAGGTCAAGATACACCATTCCAACCACATAAATCTTGATCTCTAATCTTCTCCAACTTGCTTTCCACTCAGATCTTCTTTCCACCAAATCCAAATCAGTGAGAGAGAGTTGAGTGTTGGGGAGACTATCATTTGAAGCACAAGAGCAAGGAGTTCATCACCAACACACCATCTATTACCTTTTGGAGAGTGGTGTCTCCTAGATTGGTTAGGTGTCACTTGGGAGCCTCCGTCAGGATTGTGGAGTTGAACCAAGGAGTTTGTACGGGCAAGGAGATCGCCTACTTCGTGAAGATCTACCCTAGTGAGGCAAGTCCTTCGTGGGTGATGGCCATGGTGGGATAGACAAGGTTGCTTCTTCGTGGACCCTTCGTGGGTGGAGCCCTCCGTGGACTCGCGCAACCGTTACCCTTCGTGGGTTGAAGTCTCCATCAACGTGGATGTACGATAGCACCACCTAACCATGCCAAAAATCTCCGAGTCTCCAATTGTGTTTGCACATTCCAATCCCATCCCTTTACTTTCTTGCAAATTGCATGCTTTACTTTCCGCTGCTCATATACTCTTGCCATGCTTGCTTGAATGTATTGTGGATGTTTAAACTTGTGCTAAAACTCTACCTTAACATGAAGAAAATAAAAACTGTAACTTTTCTTTGTTAGGAGTCTATTCACCCCCCTCTAGACACCTCTTCTCGATCCTTTCAATTGGTATCAGAGCTTTGGTATCCATTGCTTTGGTTTAAACACCTTTGGAGGAAGATGGATGAGTCTATGTTGGGGAGTCTTAGACGTAGAGTGCCTATACTTGATGGAGAGTTCTTTCATGAGTGGAAAATTGAGATGCTTGAGATTTTCAATGAATATCATTTGAACAAGTATATTACTAGCCCTTGTGCACCTCATGTTGATCCTTTGCATCCTATCCTTGATGAGTCTATTAACATGATCCGTAATGTTAGAACTGTCAATTTAATCACTAGAGGATTTCCTAGAAACTCGTTTGCTAGTATGCCTGCTCTTGATTGTGCCTACACCATATGGAGATTTCTTGAGGAACGATTTCCAAACTATTCCTTGCAAAACTTGGATGAAATTCTTGATAAGTCTATTGCCTTGAGTAAGATGAGTTCCAATGATCCCAAATTTGGTGATTGTCTATGTGAGCTTACTAATCTTACGCGTGCCAAAGGAGATGTTGGAATTGAAAGTGCGTGAATTGAAAGTGCGTTATATCGACTAGAGGGGGGGTGAATAGGCGATTTTTATGAAAGTCTTCAAAACGTGGAGTTATGAAGACAAACAGTAAAGATATTGCCTATCACTATGCCGCGGGAAGTTGGATACACTAGGCAAGCCACGGTCAAGTATTCAATAGAGTGAAAGCACAATGACAAGTAGCTGCAGTGTATAAGGATCAGGTAGGAAGAAGTTATGAAGGCCAAAAAATCATATACGTTGTGAAGACAAATATAGCAGCATGCAATGCTTCACAATGAGTAACAGTAAAAGAAGTGAAGATGAAACCAATGACTCGTTGAAGACAAAGATGTGTTGGACCAGTTCCAGTTGCTGTGACAACTGTACGTCTGGTTGGAGCGGCTAGGTATTTAAACCTTAGGACACACAGTCCCGGACACCCAGTCCTGAACACGCAGCTCAGGACACCAAGTCCTCACCGTATTCTCCTTGAGCTAAGGTCACATAGTCCTCGCCCAATCACTCAGGTAAGTCTTCAAGGTAGACTCCCAAACCTTCACAGACTTCGTTCACTGGCAATCCACAATGTCTCTTGGATGCTCAGAACGCGACGCCTAACCGTCTGGAGGATGCACAGTCCTCAAGTGTAATAAGTCTTCAGATCACTCAGACAACAAGACTTAAGTGAAGAAGACTTAAGTGATGCCCAATTTACTCTGGCTCTGGGTGGTTAGGCTTTCTCCTCGCTAGGAATTTTCTCTTAAAGGCTTCGAGGTGGGTTTCTCTCAAACGACAAAAGCCGTGCACTGAAATCTGAGCAGCCAACCGTTTATGGTTGTAGGGGGTGGGCTATTTATAGCCACTTGGCAACCCGACCTGATTTGTCCGAAATGACCCTGGGTCACTAAGGAACTGACACGTGTTCCAACGGTCAGATTTCAAACTCTCATGGCAACTTTACTTGGGCTACAAGCAAAGCTGACTTGTCCGGCTCTGGACAAGATTCGCTCTCATTGTCTTCACTCGAAGACATAGGTTTTTGGTTTAGGCATCACTTTAGTCATTCTGACTGGTTCTCCTGGACCCCACTTAACAGTACGGTGGTTCCTATGACTCAACACAAAAGAAAAAGAACTACGAAAGATCTAAGTCTTCGAGCTCCATAGGCTTCATAACGTGTCTTCTTTTGTCATAGTCTTCAATGTGAATATCTTCATATACCACCTTTGACTTCAATGTCTTCATACATTTTTAGGGGTCATCTCCGGTAGTAAAACCGAATCAATGAGGGACTTCTACCTGTGTTATCCTGCAATTCTCACAAACACATTAGTCCCTCAACTAGGTTTGTCGTCAATACTCCAAAACCAACTAGGGGTGGCACTAGATGCACTTACAATCTCCCCCTTTTTGGTGATTGATGACAAACTAGTTGAAGTTTTCAACGGGGAATATAGTCTGTGAAATTGTAAATGATAAGGAATTGTCTTCATAAGTTGCAAGGGCTCCCCCTGAAGATGTGCATATAAGTTAATTTGCTTTTGGAATGCAAATGCACATGGCAGGTTGTACTTGTGGAGATCCACTTCAGCTTATGATGACAATCCACTATGCATGTGAAAGTATATGAAGATAATGACATGCATAATGGAAAATGGACGTCTGCAGAATGAGATAAGTGCGGAATTTATCGTCGCACATGCGGAATTTATCTTCGCATAACAGGGTGGAAAACAAGTAGCAGACGACCATCTGGTTTAAGTGTTACAACTCATAAGAACCAAATGTAGCAAAAAAACGAGAGTTGTAAGCACGAAGCAAAATATAAGGCACCCGCCCATATGAACCCGCTTGAAGACTATCATTCTCATATGCTTCTCCCCCTTTTGTCAGTAATGACCAAAAAGGTTTGAAGACACAGAGCCTCTACTCGTTCCCATGAGGAGTAGATTAAGTAGCAGGGTTTTTGGCGTTGTTTGGCGGTGCAGAAGAGCTTGGAGGTGCTGAAGCATATGGCAGTGAAGTAGCATCGTCTTCTTCATCAATGATTCTGGCAGTGACGGTGGCAGCAGAGGAAGAAAACTCAGAGTCTTCAAGAGATGGAGTGCTTCGCATCACAACCCTTCTAGGAGGTGTGGTGTCAAACTTGAATCGCTCAGTGAAGCCATCCTCTTCAAGTTCAGCTTCAGTACATATCATTGATAGCCCTTTCCATGTATGACGACAGGTTTCATGGGTAACGAAAGCATTCTTGGTGGCAAGATTTCGGATACGATTTACATCCACCAAGAGGCTTTTCATCTGTCTCTTCAACCAGTCATGATGCCTATCCTGCTTTTGATGAAGGACCACAAGAAGCTCTCGGTCGTTGAGAACACGAGTGCGCTTCTTGGGTCTTGAAGCAGTTGCACTGTCAGTGGCTTCGGTTGAAGCAGGGTGTGGTGCACGTGTAGTGCCAGCCAAAGGATACACCCTGGAGATGGCTTCAACACCTTCAACATTCTGAGTGAAGCTCTGGTGTTCTGCATTCTGAAGACTCAAAGGTTGCTTGGTAGGCTCAGGATATATAGCTTCAGCAGAGGTATCCACATCTGGCAAGAAGATCCGATGGTTGCGGGCTGAGGGCTGATATGAGATCGCAGAGTGAAGCTTGATCAGTCTCATTACCCAAAGAGCATAGAACTTCAAACCAAGTAAATCTGAGCCTGATGCAGCAAGTTGGCATATGAAGAAGTCCTGTGCGTTGAAGCATTTGCCATGAAGGATACAAAATATTAGAGTCTTCATTGCACCCTCGATCTTATATCAAGGCGCTTGTGCGGGAAGATGCGACCTTGGTTGTATAGGATGCATGAATAGTAGCTGCGCTGAGGATAGCTCCAGAACCTATCTGATGAAATCCTTTCCCTTGAATAGGGGTTCTTGGAGCTATTGAAGAACGTATTATCTGCCTTGAAGCTATTGATGTTAAAGGAGCCAGGTGCTGATGCAGGACCTGGGAACCTCGGCAGCCTTGGGACTGGCTTCTGGACATGAGGCCTGTGCTCAACATGGTAATCAAATTGAGGACCTACAGCAGACTCAGGAACAGAAGTGTCTGGATCAGTAGCTTCGCTGTCTTTTGAAGCTTTTGGTGGGGAGGGCTCCATATTGGCTTCAGTGTTGGTTGTGGCAGCCTTAATATTTTCAGCCTCCGCTTGACTAGCTGGAGGGTCAGACTCAAGCACGTTCTCCTGGAGAACTGCTTCGTGGTGTAGCGGGGGAGTAGGATCTTGTGGTACTTCTTCATTTTCTTCGGCTGATGCAGCCGGAATGTCTTCAGCATAGACTTGAGGCCTTGGACCTTTGCGAAGCCTGCGGAATGCAGACGACGCCTGAGGGGTTGGAGTGGGGTGGGCCTCAAAGTCTTCTTCCTCTTGAGGGCGATCCTCCCATGACGCATCTTGTGCAATTGGCGTCAGAGGACGACCAATGCTGATGAGTGCGCTGTGTTCATATTGAGGAAGGGCTGCATCATCTTGTACATTGTCCTGATGACCAATGTCTTCAGCAGCGATGGGGTCGGCTGCTGGTATGTCTTCAGCTTCAGGAGCCTCTGTGGAAGCAGGCTCATGAACTGTCAGTTGTCATTCTGCGTCAGGATGGACGACAGAAAGGGGTTCAACCATCAAGGGCTCTTTGGGAGCAGCCCGAGCTTTCTTGATCTTTCGCTTCTTCTGAGTGGGAGCAGAAGGAGAGGCTTCAGAATGTTTCCGCTTCCTAGCTTCAGCCTCTGCAGTTCGTGTCTTCTTGAGCTCTGAAGCGGTTGACCGACTCTTTGGCTTCGAGCCAGACGTTGCAGTTGGGAAGACAATTGGAACTGCTTCTTGCCTTGGTGCCTCTGGTTCAGCCATAGCAGGCTTCTTCTTCTTCTTCGCGACCATCCTAGGGTCGATGCCAGGACGCCCAAGTGCCTTGCGCTTCTTGGCCTCATTGTAGGCCTGCACACATCTGTCTGCCAGAGACTTCATTCGCTCTCGCGAACCTTGAGCTTCTGCATGCTTCTTCAGAAAGTTTTCCTTTAGTTCGTGCATCATGACCTTGAAGCTCTTCACTTCTTGCACGCTGAGCTTGTCCATATGCTTCTTGAACTGAGCCTTTTCATGATCAATTTTCTGCTTCAGTTCAACAATGCGCTGGGCAATTGCAAGTTCTGAAGCAATAGCGCCTTGGAAGGCGATGCTGAGGCCAACGGGCAGCTGCAGATCTTCGAAGCTGATGTCTGGTGTGGCAAACCATTCGTCGATGAAGTTGTGGATGATGGCGACATCAAAGAGAGGCAAATTGTTGAAGATTTCAGCTTCTTCTTTGCTCTTGATGAGCTGCTCGAGAGCGTCATCTCCAAGATCTTCATGATTGATAGATCAATGGCTTCGCTGCGCAGAATGGCAGCAGCTGTGAGCTCTTTGCCGGTGTGTGGCTGAGGCATCTTGGCCTTCTGGGGCTTGGAGACGCGGGATACGTCTTCAGACTGCACACTGTCTTCAGGAGGTGCAGTTGCCAATGGCTTCGCCCTTGAGATTTTTGGTGAAGGGGCCGGCTTTGAAGCTTTTGGCTTCTTCGACTGCTTTGGCTTCGGTACAGCAGGAGCTTCATCAGACTCAGAGTCAGCTCGAGGGTCATTCACGGCAGTCCCTTGGACTAAGATACGGGTGATGAGGCCCTCAAGGTTGGCATACGGACCGATGATATTGGGTTCTGCGTCGCGTGTGCCATCCGCCCTTGGTGCGGAGGGACCAGGGTTGAAGTCTAACCCCAACTTCTTCTTGTTCTGCTTCGCTGATTGTTGGGAAAACTAGAAGTTGCGCTTGAACAGATTGTCGTCACGACACCAGAGTAGTGACGACGGATGTGCATCATCAGGCTGTGGCCCACGAACCATGCATGGATAGAAGCTTTGGGCAATAGCTTCATCTCTGGACCTGGGTACAAGGTTCTTGAATAAGATGTCTCCCCACGGTCTTTTGATGGCACTCTTCTCAGCATACTCTTGGGTTGTGAAGCGGTACTTGAACCATTGTTCTGCCCAATAGCATCGAATCCATTGGATTCGGGTCTTGCGCTGACCATAATTCTCTTCAGGATCTGTTTTATACATTTCTGCCAGTTCATCAGGCAGATCTTTGGATGTTCCTCCATGTCGCTCTCTGCCCCCCTTCCTTGCTGCTGTTTCTGAAGCCATAAACTTTAACTTGAAAGGCTTCAAGACGTTCAAAGGCTTCAAAGGCTTTTTCTTGCTGGACCAACAGGAACTGGCTTCAGGAGAATTTATGTGATGCCGTAAGAATTCTGCAAATGAATGCAGACTATGAGAACCAAAGGATTCTCCCACGGACATGTACCTGTGACAGCATTAAGGTGCGAGGGAAGGGGAAGAGGTCATATGCATTCTCAGGAGATTTTGAAGATAAATCAGTTTAGAAGACATTGACCTCATCGTGCGAAGACATTCACTCATAGATAAGAAGTTGGTTCCAGATTTGTATGAATCCACAGATCAGTACAAGTGAGGAATCTAACTACTTTGTGAAGCACAAGTGAATATACTAGGCATGTTATGAGATGCAGTTTGAGAGAGATCTAGCTTGTGTGAACAAAAACTACTTGTGGTAGAATGTGACAGATCAATAGGATCAACGGTGCTGTAAAAAGGGATTTTTATTTACCACACTGAGAACTGCTAGACGGAGTGGGAGATGAGGCCGAGCAGTTCACTCGTCCGTGCCCTAACTTGGCGACGGAGGAGACCTACGGCGACGGCGAAGAGGATGATGTCCGCGGTCAGCGCGAAGACGGCGTCGGAGAGGTTGCGGCAGCGAAGCGCTTCGTCGCCGGCGTCATCGAGAGCTAGCGGTGGCGCTAGGGTTCGTGCGAGGGTAGAAGAAGAGATAGTTACCGATGTAAGTGTGTGTTTATAGGCACAGGGGCGGCACTGTGCTATTACACAGGTGCCCCTGGCGATTCGTATTTGAATAATATGTGCCCATCATGCGGTATTTTGGGGGCAGTTTCACGTCCCACGCACGCCTGGATTGTCGGGTGGTCGTTCCTACTTCTCCGGATTTCAGGTGGATAAATGAGCATTGAAAATGGACTTAAATGTTGTCTCTGTGTCTTCTGCTGACAAGGACGCAGAGAAGACATTCGACAGTTTCAATAGAATGCATATGACTTGGAGAGATAGAATTTTGAGATAGAGAGCATAGAGAGGTTTGGGTCTGATCACATTCACTTAGTTCAAAAGATTCAACAAGAAGACATAGCTATAAGTGAATGCTGTAGAGGACTGAACACTAGTATATATATATATATCTATATAATCAACATAGTGAAGATAATCATGAAGACATGTTGAGATTGAAGCCAAATCAAATGTGAAGACATTGCAAGGTAACGCCATGAGTGAAACACTTCAAAATAGAACGTTTGGTGGTGGCGTTACCCACCGTATAGGAAGTATTAGACCCAGACACGGCGCACAATTATCGTGGCGCTCCGAAGTCAAATTCCACATTAATGTATTCACACTTAGAATGTATGTCTTCATTGATTGAAGATATACTTTACTTTGTGTGTTGCACATCTAAGTCATCAATATGGATAAGGGTTAGGATGTGTGCCTGATCACAGGACATTTGAGGATTCTAGGATATTTAGCTCACACCGTAACTTGCAAAACCTCTTCTCATCCAAGGGCTTGGTGAAGATATCTGCCAATTGCTCTTCAGTGTTGACGTGTATGATATCAATGTCTTCCTTTACAACATGATCTCTGAGAAAGTGATGACGAATTTCAATGTGCTTTGTCTTCGAGTGCTGAACTGGGTTGTTGGTGATCTTGATGGCGCTTTCGTTGTCGCAGTAAAGTGGCACTTGCTTCAGATGAATGCCATAGTCCTTGAGTGTTTGCTTCATCCACAGAAGCTGAGCGCAGCAAGATCCAGCAGCAATGTATTCAGATTCAGCAGTGGAGAGAGATACACAGTTCTGCTTCTTTGAAGACCAACATACAAGTGATCGTCCCAGAAAGTGACAGGTGCCTGAAGTAGACTTGCGATCAACTTTGTCACCAGCATAATTAGCATCCGAGAATCCAACCAAATCAAACTCTGAGCCCTTTGGATACCATAATCCTAGAGTTGGGGTGTGAGCCAAATATCGAAGAATTCGCTTCACAGCTAAGTGATGCGACTCCTTTGGTGCCGCTTGAAATCGAGCACACATGCAAACACTAAGCATAATATCTGGCCTAGATGCACATAAATAAAGTAAAGAACCAATCATGGAGCGGTATACCTTTGATCGAACTCTTTACCATTGTCGTCAGGACCCAGATGATGTTTGGCTAGCATTGGTGTTGTGAAGCCTTTGCAGTCCTGCATACCGAACTTCTTTAGGCAATGTTTGAGATACTTCTCTTGAGATATGAAGATGCCATTGCGTTGTTGTCGTATTTGAAGACCAAGGAAGAACTTCAGCTCCCCCATCATGGACATCTGATATTGCTCTTGCATCATATATCCAAACTCTTCACTGTACTTCTGATTTGTGCAGCCGAAGATAATGTCATCCACATATATTTGGCACACAAAGAGTTCACCATCATATGTCTTCATGAAAAGAGTGGGATCTAGGGAACCAGGTATGAAGCCTTTGCTCTTCAGGAAGTATTTGAGCGTGTCATACCAGGCCCTAGGGGCTTGTTTGAGGCCATACAGTGCCTTGTTGAGCTTGTATACCATGTCAGGATGTTTTGGATTTTCAAAGCCAGGCGGTTGTGCAACATACACTTCTTCTTCAATCTTGCCATTGAGAAAGGCACTCTTCACATCCATTTGGTATAGAAGTATGTTATGATGATTTGCATAGGCCAGCAGTATGCGTATGGCTTCAAGCCTAGCCACAGGAGCAAATGTTTCATCGAAGTCAATGCCTTCCACTTGAGTATATCCTTGAGTAACGAGACGAGCTTTGTTTCTGACAACTTGACCATGCTCATCTTGCTTGTTGCGGTATATCCATTTGGTGCCTATTATGTTGTGCTTCCGTGGATCAGGACGCTTGACCAGTTCCCATACATTATTCAGCTCAAACTGTTGAAGCTCTTCTTGCATAGTTTGAATCCATTCAGGTTCCATGAAGGCTTCTTCAACTTTCTTCGGTTCTGATATTGAGACGAATGCGAAGTGCCCACAGAAATTTGCCACCTGAGTTGCCCTTGAACGAGTGAGTGGACCAGGTGCATTGATGCTGTCAATTATTCTGTCAATCTGCACTTCATTGGCAACACGAGGATGTACAGGGCGAAGACTTTGCTCTTGCTGATCTGTGTTGTTGTTGGGAGGAATGTCTTCAGGCTGAGCATTGTCTTCATGTTGATCAGGTGCTGAAATGATAAGTTCTTCTTCAGGATGAGCTTCAGAAGGTATGATCTCTCCAGTTCCCATTAGCTTGATTGATTCACTGGATGGAACTTCATCTAGCACACTTGGCAGCTGCTCTCTTTGTGATCCGTTGGTCTCATCGAACCGCACATCCACTGTTTCAACCACTTTGTAATGAAAGAGATTGAATACTCTGTAGGAGTGCGAATCCTTTCCATATCCAAGCATAAAACCTACATGTGCTTTTGGTGCAAATTTTGAGGTGTGATGTGGGTCCTTGATCCAGCACCTTGCACCAAATACTCTGAAGTAACTGACATTTGGCTTTTTGCCAGTAAGGATCTCATAAGATGTCTTGTTCAGTAGCTTGTGAAGATAAACATGATTGATTGTATGGCATGCAGTGTCAATGGCTTCAGTCTAGAATTTTCTTGGAGTCTTGTATTCATCTAGCATCGTTCTGGCCATCTCAATGAGTGTTCTGTTCTTGTGTTCGACGACGCCATTCTGCTGTGGCGTGTACGGAGCTGAGAATTCATGTGTGATGTGTAACGCCCTGAGACCGATGTGCCAGGTGTCGTTCAGTTATTCGTTGGTGTTGCCTTGTCATTCCTTGCGTGTCATGCATTGCATATCATGTCATCATGCGCATTTCATTTGCATACGTGTTCGTCTCATGCACCCGAGCATTTTCTCCGTTGTCCGTTTTGCAATCCGGCGTTCCGTTCTCCTCCGGTGGTCATTTCTACCTTTCTTTCATGTGTGGGGATTAAACATTTCCGGATTGGACCGAGTCTTGCCAAGCGGCCTTGGTTTACTACCCGTAGACCGCCTATCAAGTTTCGTACCATTTGGACTTCGTTTGATACTCCAACGGTTAACCGAGGGACCGAAAAGGCCTCGTGTGTGTTGCAGCCCAACACCCTTCCATTTTGGCCCAAAACCCACCTAACTCTGCCCCATCATCTAGAGCGTTCGATCACGATCGCGTGGCCGAAAAGCGCACCTCATTTGGACTCTCCTAGCTCCCTCTACCTATAAAAGAGCACCCCCTCCCCGAAATTTCGGATGAAACCCTAGTCTTCTTCCTCCACCGCGCATCCGGACGCGTCCGCACGCGCCGGACATGTCCGCTCACTCCCGCCACCTCACCCCAGCCAATCAGCGCTTGCCACATCAGCTCTGCCGCCGCCTCATCCAACCGCGCGCCGCCATGTGTCCCGCGCGCCGCCTCCCACCGCGCCGGCCCGCGGAGCCCATCGCGGGCCCGCACGGGCCCGGTCGCCGCCACCGCCGCCCACGGGCATGTGCCCGCGCCGCTCCTTCGCCGGACATTCGCCGGACCTTCGCCGGCCGCCTCGCTAACCACCCTCGCCGGAGCGTCGCCCAGCTGCTTCACCAGGTCAACCGCGCCGCCGTCCAGCCTCATCCTCCTCTCTGCTACTCTCTCTCATGGCCTCTCTCTCCCTCGCAGGTCAACCCCCGCCATGGGATCCTTCCCGCCGCAGTCCGTCCCCGCCTTCCGCCGGAGTCCACCGTGAGAGCGCCGCCCCACCTCGCCGGAAACGCGCCGCTGC
Organism: Triticum urartu; assembly: GCF_003073215.2. Lineage (NCBI taxonomy): Eukaryota > Viridiplantae > Streptophyta > Magnoliopsida > Poales > Poaceae > Triticum > Triticum urartu. Next base: position 117,846,971 of record NC_053025.1, read on the forward strand.
CCCCCTGCTTTCCCTCGATCCAGAGGAGAACGATGACAGGCGCCTCCTCCCCGCTTGGGCCCAGCTCCAGCCGGCCCGAGTTCGGCCCAACGCGCCGCGCCCCAAGGCCCAGCCCAGCTCCCTCCGTTGACCGCGCCCGCGTGGGCCGGCCCAATCGTCCTCCCCGCGGTCCAGCCTCGCTCGGCCTCCTCCCCAACTTCCTTCGCCAGATCCGCCGGCCTCTCTCTGCAGATGGGCCAAGGCCCAGGGTGAGCCGCCCCAGCGCCCACCTTTTTGTTTTTTTCTCTGTTGGGCTTGCCCAGTTTCAGCCCGATCATGTTTTTTTCAGTGTCTGCGAATTTGTCCAATTATTCCAGGGATTTCCAGTTTTACAGATTAGACCCTCATGTTCATGCATTTAATAACTCATGAACCGTACATCGGATTAAAATGATTTATATATGAAACTTGCTCAGAATTTTGTGTAGATTAATAATATCCAACTTTCAGCTATGTTTAAAATAATTAAAATGTTGTTTGCATTAATTTGCTCCTATGCCATGCTAAAATGATTTAATTCATAACTAAATAACCGTAACTCCGAATTTAATAAACTTTATATGTAAATGGGGTAGAATTTTGCCTAGTTTAACATGTTGGCCTTATTTTGCATGCTTAACAACTCTAAAATTATGTTTAGGGCAGAACAGTACCAAACCTAATATATGCATATGAGGAGTTTCCGGAAATGTTGTTCGTTGTTTCCGGCCTCATTTAAATTTGCCTAGATAGGTAGTTTTCATTTGCTTCACCCAATTGCCATGTTAATCAACATTTAATATTGTTGGGTACATAAACGAGATCGAACTAAATAATTGATGTGGTGTTCCGTCAATATGCAACTCGTTGCATATTGAGCTCCACTTAATTTGTAGTATTGTTTGTGCACTTTGCCATGCCATGCATGATTAAACCGGACATGCATCATACTTGGTTGTGCATCTTGCCATGATTATGTGGTGGTTGTTTACCATGATTGTTTGCTTCTTTCCGGTGTTGCTTCTTCGGGTTGGTTCCGGTAACGTCGTGTTGTGAGGATCCGTTCGTCTACGTCCGTTTATCTTCTTCATGGACTCGTTCTTCTTCCTTGCGGGATTTCAGGCAAGATGATCATACCCTCGAAATCACTACTATCTTTGCTATGCTAGTTTGCTCGCTCTTTTGCTATGCCATTGCTACGATGCCTACCACTTGCTTGAAAGCCTCCCAAATTGCCATGTCAAACCTCTAACCCACCTTGTCCTAGCAAACCGTTGATTGGCTATGTTACCGCTTTGCTCAGCCCCTCTTATAGCGTTGCTAGTTGCAGGTGAAGATCGGAGGCCGTTCCTTGTTGGAACATCTTTTATTTACTTGTTGGGATATCATTATATTGCTATGTTATCTTAATGCATCTATATACTTGGTAAAGGGTGGAAGGCTCGGCCTTATGCCTGGTGTTTTGTTCCACTCTTGCCGCCCTAGTTTCCGTCATATCGGTGTTATGTTCCCGGATTTTGCGTCCCTTACGCGGTTGGGCTATAATGGGAACCCCTTGACAGTTCGCCTTAAGTAAAGCTTTGCCAGCAATGCCCAACCTTGGTTTTACCATTTGCCACCCAGCCTTTTTTTCCCTTGGGAGTCGCACATCCCGAGGGTCATCTTATTTTAACCCCCCCGGGCCAGTGCTTGTCTAAGTGTTGGTCCAAACTGTCAGCCGCCGGTGGCTACCAGGGGCAACTCTGGGCTGGCCTACCGGAAGTTTAGACAATCCGGTGTGCCCTGAGAACGAGATATGTGCAGCTCCCATCAGGATGTCAGCACATCGGGCGGTGTTGCTGGTTTAGTTTTACCCTGTCGAAATGTCTTGTTGTACCGGGATACCGAGTCTGATCGGAACGTTTCGGGTGGAGGTCTATTCCTTCGTTGACCGTGAGAGCTTGTCATGGGCTAAGTTGGGACACCCCTGCAGGGATTTGAACTTTCGAAAGCCGTGCCCGCGGTTATGGGCAGATGGGAATTTGTTAACGTCCGGTTGTAGAAAACCTGAACTTGACCTCAATTAAAATGAATCAACAGCGTGTGTAACCGTGATGGTCTCTTTCCGGCGGAGTCCGGGAAGTGAACACGGTTGTTGGAGTTATGCTTGACGTAGGTTGCTATAGGATCACTTCTTGATCATACTTTTATCGACCGTGCTTTGCCTTCTCTTCTCGCTCTCATTTGCGTATGTTAGCCACCATATATGCTAGTCGCTTGCTGCAGCTCCACCTCATACCTTTACCTTACCCATAAGCTTAAATAGTCTTGATCGCGAGGGTGCGAGATTGCTGAGTCCCTGTGGCTCACAGATACTTCCAAAACCAGCTTGCAGGTGCCGTTGAACCGTGCAGATGACGCAACCAAGCTCAGGAGGAGCTCGATGAAGATCTTGTCCTTTATGTTGTTTCGTTTTAGTTGATCAGTAGTGGAGCCCAGTTGGGGTCGATCGGGGACCTTTGTCGCATTTGGGGTTCTTCTTTCATTTTGGCTCCATAGTCGGGCCTTGATTGTATCTGATTGATGTAATGCTTTATTCATGTAATTAGGTGAAGTGGCGATTGTAAGCCAACTATGTATCTCTTTCCCTTATTATATTACATGGGTTGTGTGAAGATTACCTCACTTGCGACATATGCCTTCAATGCGATTATGCCTCTAAGTCGTGCCTCGACACGTGGGAGATATAGTCGCATCGAGGGTGTTACATGGATGCCCAAGGTATCAAGATATGTATCAAGGCCAGTGTTCTTGAATTCAGTGCCATTGTCACTTCTGATGTGCTTTATCTTGGCGCCAAAATTGTTCATAGCTCGATTGGCGAAGCGTCTGAAGACATCCTGCACTTCAGTCTTGTAAAGGATTATGTGCACCCAAGTATATCTAGAGTAATCATCAACAATGACAAAGCCATATAGGCAAGCAGTAGTGGAAAAAGTTGAGTAGTGAGTGGGACCAAAAAGATCCATGTGAAGCAGTTCGAAGGGTCGAGTAGTGGTCATGATTGTCTTCGAGGGATGTTTTGCCCTCGTCATCTTCCCTGCTTCACAGGCACCGCATAAGTGATCTTTCTTGAACTTGACGCCCTCGATGCCTATGACATGCTTCTTCTTCGCAAGGGTGTGGAGGTTCCTCATGCCAGCATGCCCAAGCCTCCGATGCCAAAGCCAGCATTCTGAAGCTTTTGCAAGAAGACATACTGCAAGTTGTGGCCCTGCTGAGAAATCTACCACATACAAATCATCTTTTCGATACCCTTCAAACACTAGAGACTTGTCAGATTCCATTAGTACTAGGCAACGATATTTTCCAAATATTACGACCTGTTCAAATCGCAAAGCATTGAGACAGACATTAAGTTGAAGCCAAGGGATTCAACAAGCATGACTTTATCCATGTGTTGATCCTTTGAGATTGCAACTCTACCTAGACCCAATACCTTACTTTTACCAGTGTCAGCAAATGTGATGTGGCTCTTGTCGGATGGACGTAAGGTTGAGTCCATAAGAAGGCTTCTTTTGCCAGTCATGTGATTGTACACCCACAGTGGGTTATGAAAACTTAGATCCAGATTAGGACTAATAGGGAGAGTAGCATGTGATTCAGAACAAGTACATAATGATGCCATTCGGGCATTTTATCTTGCGCCCTACAAGTTTTTAAGGTCCCAGCAATAGCGTCAAAGATTTTGTTTTCTGCTGGAGACCTTTCCCTGCAAAAGAGAGTTAAGCTTTCTTAACCACCCACATCTTCAAGGGTGGCTTAGAAGCAATAAGTCTAAGTGCAGCATCTGAGAATTTTGGCTTTGAAGCCTTAGCAAACAGTCTTGCAGGTGGACAATAATACTCATAAGAATAAGCAGAATAATTTTTGGTCATATGAACATGACAGGTTTTGATGAACCTGCTCTCATATTCATATGCCTGAGTATGGTTTCCCTGCAAAACATTTGCGTTAGTGTGACTCAGGTGAGTCCTCTGTTTGTATGAAGCCTTTGGACCGTATGAAGCCTTTGGTCTGAGGTTTGTCTTCTTCAAGTGAGGTGTCATGAAGACATTCACAGGAAGATTTTCCAGACACTTTTTCGGAACCCAGATCTTCTTCATAGGCGGTCCATTCCTGCAGTTAGTACCAATGTACCTGGCAAACACTTCACCATTCTGATTCTTAAACAGTTTATAGTTTGCATCAAAGGATTCATCAATGATAATGGGGTTAGCACAAGTGAAGCCAGATAAATTGGATGGATCTGCTGAAGGTTCCTTTGCAGCAACCCATGTGGTTTTGGGGTACTGCTCAGGTTTCCAGTAAGAGCCATCTGCATTTATTTTCCTTACGAACCCAACACCCTCTTTCCTAGGGTTTCGGTTCAGAATCTGCTTCTTGAGGACATCACATAATGTCTGATGTCCTTTAAGACTTTTGTACATCCCTGTTTCAAGCAATGTCTTCAACCTAGCATTCTCATCAGCAATAGCAGTGGTATCCTCAGCAGAGGGGTTAGTTACCACATCAACAGTTGAAGATATTGCAACAGCAGTAGCAGTGGAACATTCAGCAACAAGTAGCATTATCACGCTCAATGCATTTAAGACATGGTGGTTCAAATCCTTCCTGAGCGGACTGATCTGTTCGCGCGAAGTGACTCATTTTCCTTTTGAAGATCTTCATGAGCCGCTCTCAATTTCTCAAGTTCTTGCTTCCTTTGAAGATAATCATAGGAAAGCTTTTCATGAGTTGTTGAGAGAGTATCATGACGATCTTCAAGTTCCTGATACTTAACGTGAAGATTTTTTATGTCTTCAATTAAGGATTCAGATCGAGTCATTTCAGCACCCAACAGATCATCGCTTCTGTCTAACAGTTTTTGAATATGTTCCATGGCTTTCTGTTGTTCAGTTGCAATTTTAGCAAGTGTTTTGTAACTGGGTTTTGAATCACAATCAGAGTCATCGTCACTAGATGTTTGATAGTGAGTAGTGCGTTTGTTTACCTTGGCACCGCGTGCCATGAAGCAGTAGGTAGGAGTGGAGTAGTCCTTGTCATTTGCATCGGTGTCGGTGATGAGTCATTGTCTTCAGTGTTGAAGATGGACTTGGCGACGTATGCTGTAGCCAGACTTGCAATGCCAGAATCAGACTCCTCCTCAGACTCCACCTCTGCCTCCTCAGAAGCGGACTCCTCCTCTGAATCCATTTCCTTGCCAACAAACGCACGTGCCTTGCCAGATGAGCTCTTCTTGTGTGATGAAGACTTTGAGGAAGACTTGGAAGAAGACTTTGTGTATTTCTTCTTTTTCTTGTCGTCGGAGTCATATTCCTTGCTCTTCTTCTTCTTTCTGTTCTCATTGTCCCACTGTGGACACTCAGAGATGAAGTGTCCAGTTTTCTTGCACTTGTGGCATGTTTTCTTCTTGTAGTCATGAGTAGAAGCTTCATCATTCCTTGAGCTTGATCGTGAAGACTTTCTGAAGCCTTTCTTCTTGGTGAATTTTTGGAACTTCTTCACTAGCATTGCAAGTTCCCTTCCAATGTCTTCAGGATCATCAGAACTGCTGTCAGATTCTTCTTCAGATGAGGAAATAGCTTTTGCCTTCAAGGCACGAGTTCGCCCATAGTTTGGACCGTAGATATCTCTTTTCTCAGAAAGCTGAAACTCATGTGTGTTGAGCCTCTCAAGTATGTCAGATGGATCGAGTGTCTTGAAATCAGGACATTCTTGAATCATCAGGGCTAGGATGTCAAATGAACTATCAAGTGATCTCAGCAGCGTCTTGACGACTTCATGTTTGGTGATCTCAGTAGCGCCGAGGGCTTGAAGCTCATTTGTGATGTCAGTGAGTCGATCAAATGTGTGTTGGACATTCTCATTGTCATTTCGCTTGAAGCGGTTGAAGAGGTTGCGAAGGACACTGATTCTCTGATCTCTCTGGGTTGAGATGCCTTCATTGACCTTGGAGAGCCAGTCCCAGACCAGCTTGGATGTCTTCAAAGCACTCACACGGCCATACTGTCCTTTGGTCAGATGTCCATAGATGATATTCTTGGCAGTAGAGTCTAGTTGAACGAATTTCTTGACATCAGCAGCAGTGACACCTTCTCCAGCCTTGGGAACGCCGTTCTCAACGACATACCATAGGTCGACGTCAATGGCTTCAAGATGCATACGCATCTTATTCTTCCAGTAGGGATATTCAGTTCCATCGAAGACGGGGCACGCAGCGGAGACTTTAATTATCCCTGCAGTCGACATAGCTAAAACTCCAGGTGGTTAAACCGAATCACACAGAACAAGGGAGCACCTAGCTCTGATACCAATTGAAAGTGCGTTATATCGACTAGAGGGGGGGTGAATAGGCGATTTTTATGAAAGTCTTCAAAACATGGAAGTTATGAAGACAAACAGTAGAGATATGCCTATCACTATGCAGTGGAAGTTAGATTACACTAGGCAAGCCACGGTCAAGTATTCAATAGAGTGAAAGCACAATGACAAGTAGCTGCAGTGTAATAAGGATCAGGTAGGAAGAAGTTATGAAGCCAAACAAATCATACAATTACGTTGTGAAGACAAAAGATATAGCAAGCATGCAATGGCTTCACAATGAGTAACAGTAAGTAAAAGGAAGTGAAGATGAAACCAGTGACTCGTTGAAGACAATGATGTGTTGGACCAGTTCCAGTTGCTGTGACAACTGTACGTCTAGTTGGAGCGGCTAGGTATTTAAACCTTAGGACACACGGTCCCGGACACCCAGTCCTGAACACGCAGCTCAGGACACCAAGTCCTCACCGTATTCTCCTTGAGCTAAGGTTACATAGTCCTCGCCCAATCACTCAGGTAAGTCTTCAAGGTAGACTCCCAAACCTTCACAGACTTCGTTCACTGGCAATCCATAATGTCTCTTGGATGCTCAGAACGCGACGCCTAACCGTCTGGAGGATGCACAGTCCTCAAGTGTAATAAGTCTTCAGATCACTCAGACAAGAAGACTTAAGTGATGCCCAATTTACTCTGGCTCTGGGTGGTTAGGCTTTCTCCTCGCTAGGAATTTTCTCTTAAAGGCTTCGAGGTGGGTTTCTCTCAAACGACAAAAGCCGTGCACTGAAATCTGAGCAGCCAACCGTTTATGGTTGTAGGGGGTGGGCTATTTATAGCCACTTGGCAACCCGACCTGATTTGTCCGAAATGACCCTGGGTCACTAAGGAACTGACACGTGTCTCAACGGTCAGATTTCAAACTCTCATGGCAACTTTACTTGGGCTACAAGCAAAGCTGACTTGTCCGGCTCTGGACAAGATTCGCTCTCATTGTCTTCACTCGAAGACATAGGTTTTTGGTTTAGGCATCACTTCAGTCATTCTGACTGGTTCTCCTGGACCCCACTTAACAGTACGGTGGTTCCTAATGACTCAACACAAAAGAAAAAGAACTACGAAAGATCTAAGTCTTCGAGCTCCATAGGCTTCATAACGTGTCTTCTTTTGTCATAGTCTTCAATGTGAATATCTTCATATACCACCTTTGACTTCAATGTCTTCATACATTTTTAGGGGTCATCTCCGGTAGTAAAACCGAATCAATGAGGGACTTCTACCTGTGTTATCCTGCAATTCTCACAAACACATTAGTCCCTCAACTAGGTTTGTCATCAATACTCCAAAACCAACTAGGGGTGGCACTAGATGCACTTACAGGAATCATTAGCAATATCATCTCCGAAGCCATTAGAATTCATAAAGATGACTATTGTGATGACCATTTATCTAATGAACTGCCCTCTCTAGGAATTGATCCATCACAAGACGATGGTGAACATGGGTACTATGATGAGGATGATGATAGTGACTTCGATCTCGATGAGTCTATGAGGCACTTTGGTCTTATGGCTAATCTTCACGGCTACATGGCTGGAGGAAAGGAATGGGTCCTTGATAGTGGATGTACCGATCATATGACCGGAGATAAGGACATGTTTCGTGAGCTTGCTGAAAACAATGGCCCTCGAAAGTATGTCACCTTTGGTGACAACTCAAAGGGTAAGGTGGTTGGCCTTGGTAAGGTGGCCATCTCACATGATAACTCCATACAAAATGTTATGCTCGTTGAATCTCTTGGATATAATCTACTTTCCGTATCTAGACTTGCTGACTTTGGTTTCAATGTCCTATTTACTGAAGTAGATTGCCAAGTGTTTCATAGATATAATCATAAAATGGTCTTTACCGGTATACGTAGAGGTGATCTATATATTGTTGATTTCACTAAAAAGACTCAACCTAGAACTTGCTTAATTGCTAAATCTTCTAAAGGATGGTTGTGGCATAGAAGCTTAGGTCATGTGGGCATGCGAAATCTTGATAAGCTTATTAAAGGTGATCACATCCTTGGAGTAAAAGATGTTATATTTGACAAGGATAGATTGTGCAGTGCTTGTCAAGCAGGAAAACAAGTTGGTGGAAGCCACCCCGTGAAGAACATCATGACCACGAGAAGACCGCTCGAGCTACTTCACATGGATCTCTTTGGTCCCAATGCCTACAAAAGTCTCGGTGGAAACTCATTTGGTCTAGTTATAGTCGATGATTTTTCAAGATTTACTTGGGTGTTCTTTCTTGATGATAAATTGCAGGTCCAAAAGATCTTCAAGAACTTCTCTAGGAAGGCCTAAAATATATTTGAAGTGAAGATCGAGAAGGTTCGCAGCGACAATGGAACGAAGTTCAAGAACGCAAATGTGGATACATTTCTTGACGAAGAAGGGATTTCATATGAGTTCTCGGCTACGTACGCCTCCACAAAATGGATTTGTTGAGAGGAAGAACCGAACTCTTATTGAGATGGCGAGAACGATGCTTGATGAGTACAAGACACCAAAACATTTTTGGGCGGAAGCGGTTGAGACAGCTTGTCATGCAACAAATCGCTTGTATCTTCACAAGCTACTCGGCAAGATGGCATACGAGCTCCTCACCGGTAAAAAAAAACCCAAGTTGGATACTTCCGAGTGTTTGGCTCAAAGTGTTACATTCTTGATAAGCATCATCGTTCTAAATTTGCTCCTAAATCTCATGAGGGTTTCCTACTCGGTTATGGCTCAAACTCTCACACTTACCGTGTCTACAACAATTTCACCCGAAAGTTTGAAGAGACGGTAGATGTGAAGTTTGATGAATCTAACGGCTCGCAAGTAGAGCAATTGCCAATTGATGTAGGAGACAAAGACCCTTTGGAAGCAATCCTAGACTTGTCTATTGGCAAGATTCGTCCAACGGAGGTGAAGGAGAGTACCTCGTCCGTCCAAGTGGAAGCTTCTACCTCACGACAAGGTGAACCAAGAGTTGACATGGAAGCATCCACAAGTGGGACACGCCAAGATGAAGAAAACGAGGAAGTACACCAAGATGAACCTCATCAACCTCCTTCTCCACCTAGACAAGACAACGACAACGCCAACAATGAAGAAGGCCAAGAAGAAGGACAAGATGATGAAGAAGATGTTCCACCCCGACCCAAGCAGAAGCTCTCATGAGTTCGAGCACGAGTTTCACGAGACCATCCCATCGAACAAATCATCAATGATATCCAAACCGGGAGAATCACTCGCTCTAAAACTCGTTTGGCTAACTTTTGTGAACATTATTCATTCATCTCTAGCATTGAACCTATGAAGGTCGAAGAAGCATTGGAAGATCCGGATTGGATAAATGCCATGCATGAAGAGTTACACAACTTTGAGAGAAATCAAGTGTGGACATTGGTCGAGAAGCCCGACAACAACCACAACATCATTGGTACCAAATGGGTGTTTCGCAACAATCAAGACGAAGATGGTCAAGTCGTCTGCAACAAAGCACGTCTCGTCGCCCAAGGTTACACTCAAGTCGAAGGTATGGACTACGGTGAGACATATGCCCCCGTTGCTAGACTTGAGTCCATCCGCATCTTACTTGCCTATGCTAATCACCATGATATCACCTTGTACCAAATGGATATTAAAAGTGCTTTTCTAAATGGTGAAATAGAGGAGGAAATTTATGTTAAGCAACATCCCAGCTTTGTTAATCCTAAGAAACCCGATCATGTTTACAAACTTCACAAAGCTCTTTATGGTCTTAAACAAGCTCCTAGAGCATGGTATAAATGCTTGACCAAGTTCCTTATTGAAAAAGGCTTTGAGATTGGGAAAATTGATTCTACTCTTTTTACTAAAAGGGTTAATGGTGAATTATTTGTGTTCCAAATTTATGTTGATGATATCATATTTGGTTCGACTAACCCTCATTTTAGTGAAAAGTTTGGAAAGCTAATGTCGGAGAAGTTTGAGATGTCTATGATGAGTGAACTCAAGTTCTTTCTTGGTTTGCAAATCAAGCAATCTAAGGAGGGCACCTTTGTTTCTCAAACAAACTACACCAAGGACTTATTCAAGAAGCTCGACATGCAAGAAAGCAAAGGTATGAAAACTCCCATGCTTACTAGTGGACATCTTGACTTGACCAAGGATGGCAAATTGGTTGACCAAAAGGTTTACCGATGTATGATTGGTTCATTGTTATATCTATGTGCCTCCCATCCCGATATTATGCTGAGTGTGTGCATGTGTGCACGATATCAAGCGGCTCCTAAAGAATGTCATCTTAAGGCTGTAAAAAGGATAGTGAGATACTTAATCCATACACCAAATTTTGGCATTTGGTATCCTAAGAGGTCCTCTTTTGATCTTGTTGCCTACTCCGATTCGGACTACGCCGGTGACAAGGTTGATAGAAAGTCCACTTCGGGTACTTGTCAACTTCTTGGTAGATCTCTTGTGTCTTGGTCCTCCAAGAAGCAAAACTCGGTGTCCTTATCCACCGCCGAAGAGGAATACATTGCCGCCGGTTCATGTTGTGCTCAATTACTTAGGATGACCCAAACTCTTAAAGAATATGGGATCTATGTGAAACATGTTCCATTGCTTTGTGACAATGAAAGTGCTATTAAGATTGCTCATAATACCGTGCAACATTCTCGAACTAAGCATATTGAAGTTCATCATCATTTCATTCGAGATCATGTTGTTAAAGGTGAATTAAACATCATTGATGCATCAAACTTGGAGTAGAAACTCCATTTGGATACATCCAAGGCATGAGCCTATGACTAATCCTTGAATTTTCTCTTATGATGATAATCATATGTCTTGGATACATTTGTACCCTTGCATGCTATCTAACCCTTGTAGGTACTTGGATGAATCAAAATCTATGAGATTGCAAATCACTCACATCTTGAACAATCTTTACATCACCAAGTTTGAAAAGGCTAAGTATGAAACAATTGATTGGCTTGTCATTGGGGTTGTGCATGATGAGAGCATTTTGTGTGACGAAAATGAACCATGGCCAAACTATATGACTTTGTAGGGATAAGTTTTCTTTGGCTATGGTATTTTGATAAGGCATAATTGCTTGATTAGCATACTTGGAGTATTACTATTTTTATGTCAACAATAAACTTTTATCTTGAATCTTTCGGATCTGAACATTCATGCCACAATAGAGAAAAATACATTGAAGAATATTCAAGGAAGCATTCCACATCAAAAATTCCGTTTTTATCATTTACCTACTCGAGGACGAGCAGGAATTAAGCTTGGGGATGCTGATACGTCTCCAACGTATCTATAATTTTTGATTGTTCAATGCTATTATATTATCTGTTTTGGATGTTAATGGGCTTTATTTTACATTTTTATATTATTTTTGGGACTAACCTATTAACCGGAGGCCCAGCCCAAATTGCTGTTTTTTTTGCCTATTTCAGTGTTTCGTAGAAAAGGAATATCAAACGGAGTCCAAACGGAATGAAACATTCGGGAACGTGATTTTTGAAACAAACGTGATCCAGGAGACTTAGAGTGGACATCAAGCAATGAACGAGGCGGCCACGAGGCAGGGGACGCACCCTCCACCCTCGTGGGCCCCTCATTGCTCCACCTACCTACTTCTTCCTCCTATATATATCCACATACCTCGCAAACATCCAGGAGCACCACGAAACCCTATTTCCACCACCGCAACCTTCTGTACCCAAGAGATCCCATCTTGCGGCCTTTTCCGGAGCTCCGCCGGAGGGGGCATTGATCACGGAGGGCCTCTACATCAACTCCATGGCCCCTTTGATGATGTGTGAGTACTTTACCACAGACCTACGGGTCCATAGCTAGTAGCTAGATGGCTTCTTCTCTCTCTTTGGATCTCAATACAAAGTTCTCCTTGATTCTCTTGGAGATCTATTCAATGTAATCTCTTTTTGCGGTGTGTTTGTCGAGATCCGATGAATTGTGGGTTTATGATCAAGTCTATCTATGAACAATATTTGAATCTTCTCTGTATTATTTTATGCATGATTGGTTTATCTTTGCAAGTCTCTTCAAATTATCAGTTTGGTTTGGCCTACTAGATTGATCTTTCTTGCAATGGGAGAAGTGCTTAGCTTTGGGTTCAATCTTGCGGTGCTCGATCCCAGTGACAGAAAGGGAAACAACACGTATTGTATTCTTGCCACCGAGGATAAAAAGATGGGGTTTATATAATATTGAATGAGTTTATCCCTGTACATCATGTCATCTTGCTTAAGGCGTTACTATGTTCTTATGAACTTAATACTCTAGATGCATGCTGGATAGCGGTCGATGTGTGGAGTAATAGTAGTAGATGCAGGCAGGAGTCGGTCTACTTGTCTCGGACATGATGCCTATATACATGATCATGCCTAGATATTCTCATAATTATTCGCTTTTCAATCAATTGCTCGACAGTAATTTGTTCACCCACCGTAATACTTATGCTATCTTGAGAGAAGCCACTAGTGAAACCTATGGCCCCCGGGTCTATTTTCCATCATACAAGTTTCCAATCTATTTTATTTTGCAATCTTTACTTTCAATCTATATCATAAAAATACAAAAATATTTATCTTATTATTATCATCTCTATCAGATCTCACTCTTGCAAGTGGCCGTGAAGGGATTGACAACCCCTTTATCGCATTGGTTGCGACGTTCTTATTTGTTTGTGTAGGTACGAGGTGACTCGCGCATGGTCTCCTACTGGATTGATACCTTGGTTCTCAAAACTGAGGGAAATACCTACACTGCTTTACTGCACCACCCTTTCCTCTTCAAGGGAAAACCAACGCAGTGCTCAAGAGGTAGCAATATGCTCCAAAAGCCCTCAACCACTATCTCATATCCACATTTGTCGCAAACCAAAGTTCAAACTCGGCCCCACCGATTGGATCTATCCCGCGCCACCGAGTTCATTTGACATAGCCATAGCCAGAAACCCTAATCAGTTCGGTCTCACCGATAGGGATCTCGGACTCACCGAGATGGGATTGCAAACTCTCTGTTTCCTTTCGTAACGTTTCGGTCTAATCGAGATGAGCGATCGGCCCCACCGAGTTCGCAATGCAAACTCTCTGTTTCCTTTTCATAACGTTTTGGTCTCACCTAAATGAGCGATTGGTCCCACCGAGTTTGCCTGACCAACTCTCTGTTTGCATATTGCGGAAATTGGTCTCACCGAGTTTATGTGATCGGTTTCACCAAGATTACGTTTTTCCCTAACCCTAATGAAATCGTTCCCACCGAGTTGACATGTCGGTCCCACCGAAAAGCCTAACATTCACATTTTGAACTGAATCGGTCTGATCGAGTTTTAGGATTCGGTCCCACCGAGTTTGGTAAATTGTGTGTAACGGTTAGATTTTGCGTGGAGGCTATATATACCCCTCCACCCACTCTTCATTCATGGAGAAAGCCATCAGAACGTGCCTACACTTCCACCATTCATTTTCTGAGAGAGAACCACCTACTCATGTGTTGAGACCAAGATATTCCATTCCAACCACAAGAATCTTGATCTCTGGCCTTCCCCGAGTTGCTTTCCACTCAAATCATCTTTCCACCAAATCCAAATCCGTGAGAGAGAGTTGAGTGTTGGGGAGACTATCATTTGAAGCACAAGAGCAAGGAGTTCATCATCAACACACCATCTATTACCCTTTTGGAGAGTGGTGTCTCCTAGATTGGTTGGGTGTTACTTGGGAGCCTCCGTAAAGATTTTGGAGTTGAACCAAGGAGTTTGTAAGGGCAAGGAGATCGCCTACTTCGCGAAGATCGACCCAAGTGAGGTAAGTCCTTCGTGGGCGATGGCCATGGTGGGATAGACAATGTTGCTTCTTCGTGGACCCTTCTTGGGTGGAGCCCTCCGTGGACTTGCGCAACCGTTACCCTTCGTGGGTTGAAGTCTCCATCAACGTGGATGTACGATAGCACCACCTATCAGAACCACGTCAAAAATCTCCGTGTCTACATTGTGTTTGCTCCCTCCGAACTCCTCTCTTTACCTTCATATGCAATGATTTACATTCCACTGCTATACTCTTAGATTTGCATGTGTAGGTTGATTGCTTGACTTGTGATAAGTTGCTAAAATCTGCCAAGACTTAAAATAGGGAAAAGGCTAGATTTTTATTTGGTCAAGTATTCTAATCACCCCCCCCCTCTAGACATACTTTCGATCCTACAAGTGGTATCAGAGATTTGGTATCCATTTGCTTTGATTTCCATAGCTTTGGTGATCATAGCCTTAGTTTCACAACCTAGGAGAGTATGGCGTCTAGCGAGGGAAATTACCACCGTAGAGGTCCTTACTTTGATGGTACTAATTTTGCTAGTTGGAAGCATAAGATGAAAATGCAAATTCTCGGACATAACCCCGCCGTTTGGGCTATTGTGTGTACTGTCTTGCAAGGTGAATTCTTTGATGGGAGAGAACCAAACCTTGAAGCTACAGCGGAAGAGTTGAAGATGCTGCAATACAACGCTCAAGCTTGTGATATCCTCTTCAACGGATTGTGCCCCGAAGAATTCAACAAAATCAGCCGTCTTCAGAATGCAAAGGAAATTTGGGATAGTTTGATTGATATGCACGAAGGTACCGACTCCGTCAAGGAATCCAAATTGGATGTGCTTCAAAGTCAGCTTGACAAGTTAAAAATGAAGGATGGTGAAGGTATCGCTGAAATGTACTCTAGGCTTGCTCTCATCACAAATGAGATTGTCGGCTTAGGAAGTGAATAGATGACCGATAGATTCATCATCAAGAATATCATAA
>NC_053025.1:117863195-117891607 GCF_003073215.2 Triticum urartu
CACCCTAGGGTTAGTTGTATGTTGATAGGACTATGTATTGGAGGGCAAGAGTGACAGAAGCTTCAACCTAGCATAGAAATTGATGCATACGGGATTGAAGAGGGACCAATATATCTTAATGCTATGGTTGGGTTTTACCTTAATGAACATTAGTAGTTGTGGATGCTTGCTAATAGTTCCAATCATAAGTGCATAGAATTCCAAGTTAGGGATGACATGCTAGCAGTGGCCTCTCCCACATAATACTTGCTATCGGTCTAGTAAAGTAGTCAATTGCTTAGGGGCAATTTCGCAACTCCTACCACCACTTTTCCACACTCGCTATATTTAATTTATTGTTTCTTTATCTAAACAGCCCCTACTTTTTATTTACTTGCTCTTTATTATCTTTCAAACCTATCCAACAACACCTACAAAGTACCTCTAGTTTCATACTTGTTCTAGGTAAAGCGAACATCAAGCGTGCGTAGAGTTGTATCGGTGGTCGATAGAACTTGAGGGAATATTTGTTCTACCTTTAGCTCCTCGTTGGGTTCGACACTCTTACTTATCAAAAAATGTTGTGATCCCCTATACTTGTGGGTTATCAAGACGCGCTGCCCCAACTCTTCTTCCGCTGCACGGCACTGCGCGTCTAGTGGTAACGATCTGTGATCCATCTCCCGTAGCATGTTATTGGTTGTTCTGCTTGTAGGAAAATTTTATTTGCAGTCGATGCACCCTACCGTAGAACCTAACACTTTCGCATGTAGTTCCTCCACACCTTCAAACCCGAGCAGATCCTAAGCACTATGCAGCACACAATCCCCATGGTCGACATCCACCGGCTCCACCTTCCCGCTGCGCCAAGCACTACCCGAGACAGAGAACCACCATAGTTCCCAGCTGGAGCCATGAACCAGACGTGCCAATGCACGCCATGTGCGCCACCATACGCCTGCTGGAGACCGGAAGCTTCAGATCCACCACACCTACACCCCGCTCAGAGCCTCCCAACATCAGCCACTGCACCCTCGCACGCACAGCGAGCCACACATCGAAGAGTCATGCAGACCCGCCGCCGCCCCTGCCAGATCCGCAGGTCACCACGCCGGTAGTCGCTGCCCCTGCTGCCAAGCACCCACCGCCACACCAGATCCGGGCATGAGAGCCCCGGATCCGCCGCCCCGCCGGAGGTTGGGATTTCCCGGCCACTCGTGCAGCCCGCGCGATGGACCATGCGCTGGTGTTGGGGAACGCAGTATTAAATTTTTTCCTACGATCATGCAAGATCTATCTAGGAGATGCATAGCAACGAGAGGGAAGAGTGTGTCTACGTAGCCTCGTAGACCTAAAGCGCAAGCGTTTGGTAACGCGGTTGATGTAGTCAAACGTCTTTGCGACCCAACCAATCAAGTACCGAACGCACGGCACCTCCGTGATCTGCACACGTTGAGCTCGGTGACGTCCCTCGTACTCTTGATCCAGCTGAGGCCGAGGGTGAGTTCCGTCAGCATGACGGCGTGGTGACGGTGATGATGAAGTTACCGATGCAGGGCTTTGCCTAAGCACTACGACAATATGACCGAGGTGGAAAATTGTGGAGGGGGCACCACACACGGCTAAAGATCAACTTGTGTGTCTATGGGGTGCCCCCTCCCCCATATATAAAAGAGGGGGGAGGAGGCCGGCCGTGTTGGGGAACGTAGTAATTTCAAAAAATTTCCTACGCACACGCAAGATCATGGTGATGCATAGCAACAAGGGGAGAGTATGATCTACGTACCCTTGTAGATCGTAACGGAAGCGTTGACACAACGTAGAGGAAGTAGTCGTGCGTCTTCTTCCCGATCCGACCGATCCAAGCACCGTTACTTCGGCACCTCCGAGTTCTTAGCACACGTACAGCTCGATGACGATCCCCAGGCTCCGATCCAGCAAAGCGTCGGGGAAGAGTTCTGTCAGCACGACGGCGTGGTGACGATCTTGATGTTCTGCCGACGCAGGGCTTCGCCTAAGCACTACAACGATATGATCGAGGTGGAATATGGTGGCAGGGGGCACCGCACACGGCTAAGGAACGATCTCAATGATCAACTTGTGTGTCTAGAGGTGCCCCCTGCCTCCGTATATAAAGGAGCCAAGGGGGAGGGGTGCGGCCAGCCCTATGGAGGCGCAGGAGGAGTCCTACTCCTACCGGGAGTAGGACTCCCCCCCCCAATCCTATTCCAAATAGGACTCCCAAGGGGGAAAGAGAGAGAGAGGTGGCCGGCCACCTCTCCTAGTCCTAATAGGACTAGGGGAGGGGGGAGGCGCGCAGCCCACTATGGCAGCCCCTTTCACCTTTCCACTAAAGCCCAATAAGGCCCATATGACTCCCGGGGGGTTCCGGTAACCTCCCGGTAATCCGGTAAAATCCTGATTTCACCCGGAACACTTCCGATGTCCAAACATAGGCTTCCAATATATCAATCTTTACGTCTCGACCATTTCGAGACTCCTCGTCATGTCCGTGATCACATCCGGGACTCCGAACAACCTTCGGTACATCAAAATGTAAACTCATAATATAACTGTCATCGAAACCTTAAGCGTGCGGACCCTACGGGTTCGAGAACAATGTAGACATGACCGAGACACGTCTCCGATCAATAACCAATAGCGGAACCTGGATGCTCATATTGGCTCCCACATATTCTACGAAGATCTTTATCGGTCAGACCGCATAACAACATACGTTGTTCCCTTTGTCATCGGTATGTTACTTGCCCGAGATTCGATCGTCGGTATCTCAATACCTAGTTCAATCTCGTTACCGGCAAGTCTCTTTATCGTTCCATAATACATCATCTCGCAACTAACTCATTAGTTGCAATGCTTGCAAGGCTTAAGTGATGTGCATTACCGAGAGGGCCCAGAGATACCTCTCCGACAATCGGAGTGACAAATCCTAATCTCGAAATACGCCAACCCAACAAGTACCTTCGGAGACACCTGTAGAGCACCTTTATAATCACCCAGTTACGTTGTGACGTTTGGTAGCACACAAAGTGTTCCTCCGGTAAACGGGAGTTGCATAATCTCATAGTCATAGGAACATGTATAAGTCATGAAGAAAGCAATAGCAACATACTAAACGATCGAGTGCTAAGCTAACGGAATGGGTCAAGTCAATCACATCATTCTCCTAATGATGTGATCCCGTTAATCAAATAACAACTCTTTTTGTCTATGGTTAGGAAACATAACCATCTTTGATTAACGAGCTAGTCAGTAGAGGCATACTAGTGACACTCTGTTTGTCTATGTATTCACACATGTATTATGTTTCCGGTTAATACAATTCTAGCATGAATAATAAACATTTATTGATATAAGGAAATAAATAATAACTTTATTATTGCCTCTAGGGCATATTTCCTTCACAAAGTACTACGCACATGCTCCTAGGGGGATAGATTGGTAGGAAAACACCATCGCTCATCCCCGACCGCCACTCATAAGGAAGACAATCAATAAATACCTCATGCTCCAACTTCGTTACATAACGGTTCACCATACGTGCATGCTACGGGAATCACAAACCTCAACACAAGTATTTCTACAATTCACAACCACCCACTAGCATGACTCTAATATCACCATCTTTATATCGCAAAACTATTGCAAAGAATCAAACATATCATATTCAGTAATCTACAAGTTTTATGTAGGATTTTATGACTAACCATGTGAATGACCAATTCCTGTCATCTCTCTAAATAGATATAAGTGAAGCAAGAGAGTTTAATTCTTTCTACAAAAGATATGCCCATGCTCTAACAAATATAAGTGAAGCAAAAGAGCATTCAAAAAATGGCGGTTTTCTATGTAAAGAGAAACAGGCAATCCAAACTTCAAATGATATAAGTGAAGCACATGAAGCATTCTATAAAGCCATACTCAAAAGATATAAGTGAAGTGCAAAGAGCATTCTATAAATAAACCAAGGACTATCTCATACCAGCATGGTGCATAAAAGAAAAAAATGAAAACTAAATGCAAAAGACGCTCCAAGATTGCACATATCGCATGAACGAAACGAATCCGAAAACATACCGATACTTGTTGAAGAAAGAGGGGATGCCTTCTGGGGCATCCCCAAGCTTAGACGCTTGAGTCTCCTTGAATATTTACTTGGGGTGCCTCGGGCATCCACAAGATTGAGCTCTTGCCTCTCTTCCTTCTTCTCACATCGAGACCTTCTCGATCATCAAACACTTCATCCACACAAAACTTCAACAGAAAACTCGGTAAGATCCGTTAGTATAATAAAGCAAATCACTACTCTAAGTACTGTTGTAAACCAATTCATATTTTATTTTTACATTGTGTCTACTGGAATATAACTTTTTCATGGCTTAATCCACTGATATAAATTGATAGTTTCATCAAAACAAGCAAACTATGCATCAAAAACAGAATCTGTCTAAAACAGAACAGTCTGTAATAATCTGAAAATTCACCATACTTATGATACTTGAAAAATTCTACCAAAATTAGGAAAAATAAAAAAATTTGTATAGGAAGACAGGGCAAGAAGAATCAGAACCATTTGACGTTCCAGCTAAAAATGTAAAATCACACACTACAGCCAAAGTTTCTGTCCTGCACCGTACAAACCATCAAGCAAATGTAAACATTCTAAAGGCAAACCTTGGCACATTATTTTTATATTTAAACTTTATAAAATCACACAACAGAAATAAATGACTCTCTAAAACTTCCGGGTTGTCTCCCTGGCAGCGCTTTCTTTAAAGCCATTAAGCTAGGCATATAGTGCTCAATTAATGGATCCACCCGGATCCCAAGGTATATCAAAGCCAATTTTAATTAACAATGATTTATAATTTAGTAGTGAGCACAAAGTAACATATATCATGCAACAACAAAGTCTAACTCTCTTCCTATGCATTGGCATGTCATAAAAGAACAATTCATGCACACATAGTAAAGGCCAATGCATAGTATAAACAGTTTCTTGCAATTTTATCATATTGGAAACATAAAGAGGTGGAGATATAGTTTCTCTCTCATAATAATTGCAAGTAGGAGAAGCAAGCACATGCATATTATATTCATCAAAATCAGCATGTGCAACGGTAAAAGGCAACCCATCAATATAATCCTTAATAAATGCAAACTTCTCCGATATAGTGTAGTTTGGAGAATTCAAAAAGATAATAGGACTATCATGTGTGGGTGCAATAGCAACAATTTCATGTTTTACATAAGGAACTATAGCAAGTTCATCTCCATAAGCATAATTCATATTGGCATCTTGGCCACAAGCATAACAAGCATCATCAAAAAGGGATATTTCAAAAGAATCAACGGGATCATAACAATCATCATAGCAATCATCCTTCGGTAAGCACGAAGGGAAATTAAACAATGTATGAGTTGAAGAGTTACTCTCATTAGAAGGTGGGCACGGGTAGCTAATCCGCTCTTCCTCCTTTTGTTCTTCGCTCTCCTCATCATCTTTTTCATCCAATGAGCTCAGAGTTTCATCAATTTCTTCTTCCATAGACTCTTGCAAAATATTAGTCTCTTCTTGGAAAGCGGAGTAGTACTCAATATATGGTTCAACATAGGCATTAGAAGCATAATTATCATAGCAATATTTAAGTATGGCAAAATTTTCAGATTTGTAAAGAGTAGCATCATACTTTTCAATCAAAGAAGCAATTTCGTAAGCACCCTTAAAAGAAACAAATTCTTCAATTTGTTGAACATCATAGTAACTATAAACACCCTTAGCATAAGATGATACGATTCCATTATCACTAAACAAACATTGGCAGGGAAGGTGTTTCTTAGGGTCTTCAGAACAACAAGTAAAATCATATATTTCACATAAATTCCAAGCATAGCATTGCAAATGATGAATTTGATCCAGTAAAGTTTTCCCTTTTTCAGATATTCGGTGTCGCACAAAACAAGCATGCTCATCTAAAGATTTTCCCTCAACTAAGCTAGTTGGGGTTTCAGCACGAGCACATAGGAATCGAAGATGATCCAAGTAATAAGCTTCAACAGTGTGATAGATTTTGAGTGGTTCTTCAACCATTGGTTTAGTAGGTACAACTAATTTTTTTGGTATTTTGCGTTTCCTACCCATAACTAAAGATATAAAACAACTAAGAACATCAAATAAAAATTACTTGGTGATAAAGCAAACAAGCACACATGAGAATATTCACCCCACGCTATTGCTCCCCGGCAACGGCGCCAAAAAAAGGTCTTGATAACCCACAAGTATATGGGATCGCAACAGTTTTCGATAAGTAAGAGTGTCGAACCCAACGAGGAGCTAAAGGTAGAACAAATATTCCCTCAAGTTCTATCGACCACCGATACAACTCTATGCATGCTTGATGCTCGCTTTACCTAGAACAAGTATGAAACTAGAGGTACTTTGTAGGTGTTGTTGGATAGGTTTGCAAGATAATAAAGAGCAAATAAATAAAAGTAGGGGCTGTTTAGATAAAGAAACAATAAAGTAAATATAGCGAGTGTGGAAAAGTGGTGGTAGGAGTTGCGAAATTGCCCCTAAGCAATTGACTACTTTACTAGACCGATAGCAAGTATTATGTGGGAGAGGCCACTGCTAGCATGTCATCCATGACTTGGAATTCTATGCACTTATGATTGGAACTATTAGCAAGCATCCACAACTACTAATGTTCATTAACGTAAAACCCAACCATAGCATTAAGATATATTGGCCCCCCTTCAATCCCGTATGCATCAATTTCTATGCTAGGTTGAAGCTTCTGTCACTCTTGCCCTCCAATACATAGTCCTATCAACATACAACTAACCCTAGGGTGTGATCCACGTGTGAAAATCATATGATGGGAACCAAAGGACATCAACATAACCACAAGCAAATTAAATCAATCATAATAATTCAACAACCACCGATAGGACAACGAAAATCTACTCAGACATCATAGAATGGCAACACATCATTGGATAATAAGATGAAGCATAAAGCACCATGTTCAAGTAGAGGGTACAGCGGGTTGCGGGAGAGTGGACCGCTGTAGATAGAGGGGGGAAGGTGATGGAGATGTTGGTGAAGATGGCGGAGGTGATGGTGTAGATCGCGGTGATGATGATGGCCCCCGGTGGCACTCCGGTGCCACCGGAAGCGAGGGGGAGAGAGCCCCCCTCCTTCTTCTTCTTCCTTGACCTCCTCCCTAGATGGGAGAAGGGTTTCCCCTCTGGTCCATGGCCTCCATGGCACGGGAGGGGCGAGAGCCCCTCCGAGATTGGATCTGTCTCTGCGTTCTCAGATTCTTCCCTTTCACCGTTTCTTATATTTCCGGAGATCCGTAACTCCGATTAGGCTGAAATTTTGACACGATCTCTATCCGGAAATTAGATTTCTTGCGGCGAAAGAAGGGCATCAACCGCCTTACGGGTGGCCACGAGGGTCAGGGGCGCGCCCAGGGGGGCAGGCGTGCCCCCTGCCTCGTGGCCACCTCGGGCACCGTCTCGCGTGGATTTTTCTTCCCAAAAATCATATATATTCCAAAAAAATCTCTGTCAGTTTTTATCCCATTTGGACTTCGTTTGATATGGATATTCTGCGAAACAAAAAACATGCAACAAACAGGAACTGGCACCGGGCACTGGATCAATATGTTAGTCCCAAAAATAGTATAAAAAGCTGCCAAAAGTATATGAAAGTTCAATAATATTGGCATGGAACAATCAAAAATTATAGATACGACGGAGATGCATCACGTCTCCTCCTCGTTCAATCTCCCTCGAACAGCCGGTCGTCGGTTCCCTCGTACAGGTTCGCCGGAGCAGTGCAATTGCACCGCCTCTAACGGTATCCGCGTGTGCAGGAGGAACACCGTGCGGCGGGCTGCTTGGTCCGATCACACAGTCGACGGTCGAGTGGAGGTGGCTATTCGCAACACATGCAAACCCTACTGACAACTCCGAAGCGATCAATCTCGTGAGTGTGCCGCACCCCCACTTTATATAGGCGTCCGTCACGGGCTCAACACTTGGGCCTCGCACGGACCCTAAAGCCCACAAGTCTACTCGGCCACAATCCGAATACAGCTCGGATCACATCCGACCAGTGTCCTTGGATCCGACCTTGTAGATTCCTTCCCTTAAGAGCACGACCCCTTAGATTCAAGCCGGCTTGGTCGCAGTTCGGATCGCCTCCGAACTACACGGTTTGTAGCGGCCCCTAGTAAGGCATGCCGAACACCAAGCAGACTATGAAGCTGGTTAGGCGAACCTGTACATCATACTTCTGTTCCCTTTGCCACACGATATGTGTTGTCGGGCTCAAGGCGAGTCTGTCATCCTTGTGCTAGCCCGACCTCTTTCTCGTTCCAGTGATGCCGACCACAAACCAGATTATCTCATAATCCTTGTTGCATGGCCATGCTTATCCTGGTCGGATCACACGAGGGGCCCAGAGTATATCTCTCCTGATCGGAGGGGCAAATCCCATCTTGCTTGACCATGTCTCGCGACATGGGCCTGGACAAGCCCGAAACCTACCTTTGTAACTACCCAGCCACGGAGTAGCGTTTGGTTGGCCCAAAGAAAGTCCGTCACCACCCCGAGTACATGCGCCAGCTCAGGTCTTAGGACATAGAACGTATGTTGTACTAGAGACTTACAGATGACATATCGCTGCGTCCCATAGTTGGGTCTGTCCGACTCGGACCTTATCTCAACTCGGATCCGACTATGTCGAATCCGACTAGATCCTTCCAAGTCCATATTATCCGGTTAGCATCCAATGCTCCATGGCTAGTGAGACAAAGCCATCGACCATGTCATATGCTAGTGAAGGAAATATTCCCTAGAGGCAATAATAAAGTTATTATTAATTTCCTTATTTCATGATAAATGTTTATTATTCATGCTAGAATTGTATTAACCGGAAACTTAGTACATGTGTGAATAGATAGACAAAACAAAGTGTCCCTAGTATGCCTCTACTTGACTAGTTCGTTTATCAAAGATGGTTATGTTTCCTAACCATAGACATGTGTTGTCATTTCATGAACGGGATCACATCATTGGGAGAATGATGTCATGGAAAAGACCCATTTGTTAGCTTAGCATTATGATCGTTACGGTTTCATTGCTACTACTTTCTTCATGACTTATACATGTTCCTATGACTATGAGATTATGCAACTCCCGAATACCGGAGGAACACGTTGTGTGCTATCAAACATCACAATGTAACTGGGTGATTATAAAGATGCTCTACAGGTGTCTCCGATGGTGTATGTTGAGTTAACATAGATCGAGATTAGGATTTGTCACTCCGTGTATCGGAGAGGTATCTCTGGGCCCTCTCGATAATGCACATCACTATAAGCCTTGCAAGCAATGTGACTAATGAGTTAGTTGCGGGATGATGCATTACGGAACAAGTAAAGAGACTTGCTAGTAACGAGATTGAACTAGGTGTGATGATACCGACGATCGAATCTCGGGCAAGTAACATACTGATGACAAAGGGAACAACATATGCTGTCACGCAGTTTGACCGATAAGGATCTTCGTAGAGTATGTAGGAGCTAATATGAGCATCCAGGTTCTTCTATTGGTTATTGACCGGAGATGAGTCTCGGTCATGTCTACGTAGTTCTTGAACCCGTAGGGTCCGCATGCTTAACGTTCTGTTACGATTTGTATTATGAGTTATGTGATTTGATGATCGAAGTTTGTCCTGAGTCTCGGATGAGATCGGGGACATGACGAGGAGTCTCGAAATGGTCGAGACGTAAAGATCGATATATTGGAAGGCTATATTCGGACATCGGAAAGGTTCTGAGTGATTCGGGTATTTTTTAGAGTACCGGAGAGTTACGGGAATTTGCATTGGGCCTTAATGGGCCGTACGGGAAAGGAGAGAAAGGCATCAAGGATGGTCGCGCCCCTTCCCCATGGACTGGTCCTAATTGGACTAGGGAAAGGGGGCGCCCCCTTTCTTCCTTCTCCTTCTCCTTCCCTTTTTCCTATTCCATGTGGGAGGTGGAATCCTACTAGGACTAGGGAGTCTAGTAGGACTCCACACTTTGGGCGCGCCCTATGAGGGGCGGCCTCCTCCTCCCTCCATCATTTATATACATGGCCAGGAGGCACCCCATAGACACACAAGTTGATCATTGATCCCTTAGCCATGTGTGGTGCCCCCTCCACCATAATCCACCTCGGTCATATCGTTGTAGTGCTTAGGCGAAGCCCTGTGTCGGTAACTTCATCATCACTGTCATCACGCCGTTGTGCTGAAGAAACTCTTCCTCGGCCTCAACTGGATCAAGAGTACGAGGGACGTCACCGATCTGAATGTGTGCAGATCGCCGAGGTGCCATACGTTCGGTACTTGATCGGTTGGATCGCGAAGACATTCGACTACATCAACCGCGTTTCATAACGCTTCCGCTTTCGGTCTACAAGGGTACGTGGACATACTCTTCCCCTCTTGTTGCTATGCATCACCTAGATGGATCTTGCGTGTACGTAGGAAATTTTCAAATTACTGCGTTCCCAACAGCGGCATCCAAGCCAGGTCTATGCGTAGATGTTATATGCACAAGTAGAACACAAAGGAGTTGTGGGCGTGGGTATATACATATTGCTTGCCGTCACTAGTTGATTCTTGATTCGGCGGTATTGTTGGATGAAGCGGCTCAGACCGACATTACGCGTACGCTTACGCGAGACTGGTTCTACCGACGTGCTTCGCACACAGGTGGCTAGTGGGTGTCTATTTCTCCAACTTTAGTTGAATTGGATTCAATGAACAGGGTTCTTTCTGAAGATGAAAAAACAATCACTATACCGTGTTGTGGTTTTTGATGTGTAGGTAAGAACGTTTCTTGCTCAGCCCATAGCAGCCACGTAAAACTTGCAACAACAAAGTAGAGGACGTCTAACTTGTTTTTGCAGGGCATGTTGTGATGTGATATGGTCAAGACGTGATGAGATATAAATTGTTTTATGAGATGATCATGTTTTTTTGAAGTTATCGGCAACTGGCAGGAGCCTTATGGTTGTCTCTTCATTGCATAAGATGCAAGCGCCATATAATTGCTTTACTTTATCGCTATGCGATAGCAATAGTTGCAAAAGCAATAGTTGGTGAGATGGCCATGTGACGACACGTTGATAGAGATCAAGAGGATGGAGATCATGGTGTCATGCCGGTGACGATAGAGATCAGGACGGTGTTTTGGAGATGGAGATCAAAGGCACAAGATGATGATGGCCATATCATGTCACATATTTTGATTGCATGTGATGTTTATCCTTTATGTATCTTATTTTGCTTAGTTCAGCGGTAGCATTATAAGATGATCTCTCACTAAATTTCAAGGTATAAGTGTTCTCCCTGAGTATGCACCGTTGCGACAGTTCGTCGTGCCGAGACACCACGTGATGATCGGGTGTGATAAGCTCTACGTTCACATACAACGGGCGCAAGCCAGTTTTGCACACGCGGAATACTCGGTTTAAACTTGACGAGCCTAGCATATGCAGATATGGCCTCGGAACACTGGAGACCGAAAGGTCGAGCGTGAATCATATAGCAGATATGATCAACATAGTGATGTTCACCATTGAAAACTACTCCATCTCACGTGATGATCGGACATGGTTTAGTTGATTTGGGTCATGTGATCATCTAGATGACCAGAGGGATGTCTATCTAAGTGTGAGTTCTTAAGTAATATGATTAATTGAACTTTAATTTATCATGAACTTAGTCCTGATAGTATTTGCATAACTATGTTGTAGATCAATAGCTCGCGATGTAGCTCCCCGTCTATTTTTTATATGTTCCTAGAGATAAACTATATTGAAAGATGATAGTAGCAATGATGCAGACTAGGTCCGTGATCCGAGGATTATCCTCATTGCTGCACAGAAGAATTATGTCCTTGACGCACCGCTAGGTGACAGACCTTTTGCAGGTGCAGATGTAGACGTTATGAACGTTTAACAAGCTCGGTATGATGACTACTTGATAGTTTAGTGCACCATGCTTTACAGTTTAGAACTGGGATTTCAAAAACATTTTGAACGGCATGGAGCATATAAGATGTTCCATGAGTTGAAATTGGTATTTCATACTCATGCCCGTGTCAAGAGGTATGAGACCTCTGACAGTACTTTGCCTACAAGATGGAGGAGAATAGCTCAACCAGTGAGCATGTGCTCAGATTGTCTGGGTACTACAATTGCTTGAATCAAGTGGGAGTTAATCTTCCAGATGAGATAGTAATTGACAAAGTTCTCTAGTCACTATCACCAAGTTACTAGAACTTCGTGATGAACTATAATATGCAAGGGATAACGAAAACAATTCCCGAGCTCTTCGCGATGCTAAAATCAGCGAAGGTAGAAATCAAGAAAAGCATCAAGTGTTGATGGTTAACAAGACCACTAGTTTCAAGAAAAGGGCAAAGGAATAGAGAGGGAACTTCAAGAAGAATGAAAAACAAGTTGTCACTCCCGTGAAGAAGCCCAAAGCTAGACCCAAGCCTGAAACTGAGTGCTTCTACTGCAAAGGAAATGGTCACTGGAAGTGGAACTGCCCTAGATACTTGGCGGATAAGAAGGATGACATAGTGACCAAAGGTATATTGGATATACATGTTATTGATGTGTACTTTACTAGTGTTTATAGCAACCCCTCGGTATTTTATACCGGTTCAGTTGCTAAGATTAGTAACTCGAAACGGGAGTTGCAAAATAAACAGAGACTAGTTAAGGGCGAGGTGATGATGTGAGCTGGAAGTGATTCCAAGGTTGATAAGATCACCATCGCACACTCCCTTTACCTTCGGGATTAGTGTTGAACCTAAAATAAATGTTAGTTGGTGTTTGTGTTAAGCATAATATGATTGGATCATGTTTATTGCAATACGATTATTCATTTAAGTCAAAGAATAATTGTTATTCTGTTTACATGAATAAAACCTTCTGAGGTCCTACACCCAAGGTGAATGGTTTATTGAATCTCGATCGTAGTGACACACATATTCATAATATTGAAGCCAAAAGATGCAAAGTTAATAATGATAGTGCAACTTATATGTGGAACTGCCGTTTAGGTCATATTAGTGTAAAGCGCGTGAAGAAACTCCATGCGGATGGACTTTTGGAATCACTTGATTATGAATCATTTGATGCTTGCGAACCATGCCTCATGGGCAAGATGACTAAGACTCCGTTCTCCGGAACAATGGAGCGAGCAATTGATTTATTGGAAAAAAAATACATACTGATGTATGCGGTCCGATGAGAGTTGAGGCTCGCGACAGGTATCATTATTTTCTGACCTTCAGAGATGATTTGAGCAGATATAGGTATATCTGCTTGATGAAACATAAGTCTAAAACATTTGAAAAGTTCAAACAATTTCAGAGTGAAGTAGAAAATCATCATAAGAAGAAAATAAAGTTTCTACGATCTGATCATGGAAGTGAATATTTGAGTTATGAGTTTGTTCTTCATTTGAAATAATGTGGAATAGTTTCACAACTCACGCCACTTGGAACACCACAACATAATGGTGTGTCCAAACGTTGTAATCGTACTTTATTGGATATGGTGCGATCTATGATGTCTCTTACCGATTTACCACTATCGTTTTGGGGTTATGCATTAGAGACAGCTGCATTCACGTTAAATAGGGCACCGTCTAAAAATCTATTGAGATGACACCATATGAACTGTGGTTTAGCAAGAAACCTAAGCTGTCGTTTCTTAAAGTTTCGGGTTGCGATGCGTATGTGAAAAAGTTTCAACCTGATAAGCTCAAACCCAAATCGAAGAAGTGCGTCTTCATAGGATACCCAAAAGAAACTGTTGGGTACACCTTCTATCACAGATCCGAAGGCAAGATCTTTGTTGCTAAGAGTGGATCCTTTCTAGGGAAGGAGTTTCTCTCGAAAGAAGTGAGTGGGAGGAAAGTAGAACTTGATTAGGTAATTGTACCTGCTCCCTTATTGGAAAGTAGTTCATCACAGAAATCAGTTATAGTGATTCCTACACCAATTAGTGAGGAAGTTAATGATGATGATCATGAAACTTCAGATCAAGTTACTACCGAACCTCGTAGGTCAACCAGAGTATGTTCCGCACCAGAGTGGTACGGCAATCTTGTTCTGGAAGTCATGTTACCAGACCATGACGAACCTATGAACTATGAGGAAGCGCCGATGAGCCAAGATTCCGCAAAATGGCTCGAGGCCATGAAATCTGAGATGGGATCCATATATGAGAACAAAGTATGGACTTTGATTGACTTGCCCGATGATCGGTGAGTCATTAAGAATAAATGGATCTTCAAGAGGAAGACGGACGCTGATAGTAGTGTTACTATCTACAAAGATCGAATTGTCGCAAAATGTTTTCGACAAGTTCAAGGTGTTGACTACGATGAGATATCGTCACTCGTATTGATGCTTAAAAGTCTGTCCGAATCATGTTAGCAATTGCCGCATTTTATGAAATTTGGAAAATGGATGTCAAACCTGCATTCCTTAATGGATTTCTTAAAGAAGAGTTGTATATGATGCAACCAGAAGGTTTTCTTAATACAAAAGATGCTAACAAAGTGTATGAGCACCAGTGATCCATTTATGGACTGGTGCAAGCATCTCGGAGTTGGAATGTACCCTTTGATAGTGTGATCAAAGCATATAGTTTTATACAGACTTGCGGTGAAGCCTGTATTTACAAGAAAGTGAGTGGGAGCACTACAACCTTTCTGATAAGTATATGTGAATGACATATTGTCGATCGGAAATGATGTAGAATTTTTTGGAAAGCATAAAGGAGTGTTTGAAAGGAGTTTTTACTAAGAAAGACCCTGGTGAAGCTGCTTACATATTGAGCATCAAGATCTATAGAGATAGATCAATACACTTGATAAGTTTTTTCAATGAGTACATACCTTGACAAGTTTTTGAAGTAGTTCAAAATGGAACAGTCAAAGAAAGAGTTCTTGCCTGTGTTGCAAGGTGTGAAGTTGAGTAAGACTCAAAACCCGACACGGCAGGAGATAGAGAGAGAATGAAAGTCATTCCCTATGCCTCGGCCATAGGTTCTATAACGTATGCCATGTTGTGTACCAAACCTTTTGTATACCCTGCCCTGAGTTTGGCAAAGGAGTACAATTTTGATCTAGGATTAGATCACTGGACGACGGTCAAAATTATCCTTAGAGGACTAAGGAAATATTTCTCGGTTATGAAGGTGATAAAGAGTTCGTTGTAAAGAGTTACGTCGATGCAAGCCTTAACACCGATCTGGATGACTTTGAGTCTCAATCCGGATACATATTGAAAGTGGGAGAAATTAGCTAGAGTAGCTCCGTGCAGAGTATTGTAGACATAGAATATTTGCAAAATACATGCGGCTCTGAATGTGGTAGACCCGTTGACTAAACTTCTCTCACAAGCAAAACATGATCACACCTTATTACTCTTTGGGTGTTAATAACATAGCGATGTGAACTAGATTATTGACTCTAGTAAACCCTTTGGGTGTTGGTCACATGACGATGTGAACTATGGGTGTTAATCACATGGTGATGTGAACTATTGGTGTTAAATCACATGGCGATGTGAACTAGATTATTGACTCTAGTGCAAGTGGGAGACTGAAGGAAATATGCCCTAGAGGCAATAATAAAGTTATTATTTATTTCATTATTTCATGAATAAATGTTTATTATTCATGCTAGAATTTTATTAACCGGAAACTTAGTACATGTGTGAATACATAGACAAAACAAAGTGTCCCTAGTATGCCTCTACTTGACTAGTTCGTTTATCAAAGATGGTTATGTTTCCTAACAATAGACATGTGTTGTCATTTGATGAACGGGATCACATCATTAGGAGAATGATGTGATGGACAATACCCGTTCATTATCTTAGCATTATGATCGTTACGGTTTCATTGCTACTGGTTTCTTCATGACTTATATGTGTTCCTCAGACTATGAGATTATGCAACTCCTGAATACCGGAGGAACACCTTGTGTGCTATCAAACGTCACAACGTAACTGGGTGATTATAAAGATGCTCTACAGGTGTCTCCGATGGTGTATGTTGAGTTGGCATAGATCGAGATTAGGATTTGTCACTCCGTGTATCGGAGAGGTATCTCTGGGCCCTCTCGGTAATGCACATCACTATAAGCCTTCCAAGCAATGTGACAAATGAGTTAGTTGCGGGATGATGCATTACAGAACGAGTAAAGAGACTTGCCGGTAACGAGATTGAACTAGGTATGATGATACCGATGATCGAATCTCGGGCAAGTAACATACCGATGACAAAGGGAACAACATATGTTGTTATGCGGTTTGACCGATAAAGATCTTTGTAGAATATGTAGGAGCCAATATGAGCATCCAGGTTCCGCTATTGGTTATTGACCAGAGATGAGTCTCGGTCATGTCTACATAGTTCTCGAACCCGTAGGGTCCGCACGCTTAACGTTCTGAGACGATTTGTATTATGAGTTATGTGATTTGATGACCGAAGTTTGTTCAGAGTCCTGGGGGAGATCGGGGACATGACGAGGAGTCTCGAAATGGTCGAGACGTAAAGATCGATATATTGGAAGGCTATGTTCGGACATCGGAAAGGTTCCGAGTGATTCGGGTATTTTTCGGAGTACCGGAGAGTTACGGGAATTCATATTGGGCCTTAATGAGCCATACGGGAAAGGAGAGAAAGGCCTCAAGGGTGGCCGCGCCCCTTCCCCATGGACTGGTCCGAATTGGACTAGGGAAAGGGGGCACCCCCTTCCTTCCTTCTCCTTCTCCCTTCCCTTTTTCCTATTCCATATGGGAGGTGGAATCCTACTAGCACTAGAGAGTCCTAGTAGGACTCCACACTTTGGGCGCGCCCTATGAGGGCCGGTCTCCTCCTCCCTCCATCCTTTATATACGTGGTCAGGGGGCACCCCATAGACACACAAGCTGATCATTGATCCATTAGCCGTGTGCGGTACCACCCTCCACCATAATCTACCTCAGTCATATCGTTGTAGTGCTTAGGCGAAGCCCTGTGTTGGTAACTTCATCATCACCGTCATCACGTCGTCGTGCTGACGAAACTCTCCCTCGGCCTCAAATGGATCAAGAGTATGAGGGACGTCACCGAACTGAACGTGTGCAGATCGCGGAGGTGCCGTACGTTCGGTACTTGATTGGTTGGATCGCGAAGACGTTCAACTACATCAACTGCATTTCATAATGCTTCCGCTTTCGGTCTACAAGGGTACGTGGACATACTCTTCCCCTCTCGTTGATATGCATCACCTAGATGGATCTTGCGTGTACGTAGGAAATTTTGAAATTACCGCGTTCCCAACAGCTAGTCTAGTCGGCTGCGCGTCCACACAGCCCTTTCGACTAGGGACCTTTTAGGACAGTCATCATACAATGAACAATCCCACAAACAAGTCATGTACTTGCTGATACACATCATTGATAATGTCCAAGGACTATCTTTATTCATAAACACATAGGAAATATCATCATACATGATTGCCTCTAGGGCATATCTCCATTAATCTCCCACTTGCACTAGAGTCAATCAAATAGACATCAAATGCCCATAGCTCTAACGTGCCCCTCATGCTTGGATTGTGGAAGCGGCTTAGTCAACGGATCTGCAACATTTGCATCCATGTGAATTTTGCATAACTCAACATCACCATTCTTTACGATCGTTCGTATCAGGTGATATTTCCGATCTATGTGTATGGTCTTGTGGTGATCCCTCGGCTCCTTGACTTGTGCGATGGCACCAGAATTATCACAATAAAGGTCCAACGGTTTTACCGAGGTTGGGAAAATACCAAGATCATCCAGAAAATTCCGGATCCATACACCTTCGTTTGCAGTTTCACAAGCCGCAATGTATTTGACTTCTGTGGTAGAATCGGCCACCGTATATTGCTTGGAACTCATCCAACTCACTGCTCCTCCATTCATGACATACACGAATCCAGACTATGATCGACAATCATCTCTATTGATTTGGAAAGTAGCATCGGCGTAACCCCTTACGACGAGCTTTTCCTCACCTCCATAAAGTAGGAACATCTCTTTAGTCCTTTTCAGGTACTTGAAAATAGTCTTTACCGCTGCCCAGTGACTCTCACCTGGGTTGGTGATACGTCTCCAATGTATCTATAATTTTTGATTGCTCCATGCTATATTATCTACTGTTTTGGACATTATTGGGCTTTATTATCCACTTTTATATTATTTTTGGGACTAACCTATTAACCGGAGGCCCAACACAGAATTGCTGTTTTTTTGCCTATTTTAGGGTTTCAAAGAAAAGGAATATCAAACGGAGTCCAAATGGAATGAAACCTTCGGGAATGTGATTTTCTCAATGAACAAGACCCAGGAGACTTGGACCCTACGTCAAGACACAAAAGAGGAGGCCACGAGGTAGGGGGGCGCGCCTACCCCCCCCCCCAGGCACGCCATCCACCCTCGTGGGCCCCATGTTGCTCCACCGACGTACTCCTTCCTCCTATATATACCTACGTACCCCCAAATGATCAGATACGGAGCCAAAACCCTAATTCCACCGCCACAACTTTCTGTATCCACGACATCCCATCTTGGGGCCTGTTCCGGAGCTCCGCCGGAGGGGGCATCGATCACGGAGGGTTTCTACATCATCACTATAGCCCCTCCGATGAAGTGTGAGTAGTTTACCTCAGACCTACGGGTCCATAGTTATTAGCTAGATGGCTTCTTCTCTCTTTTTGGATCTCAATACAATGCTCTCCCCCTCTCTTGTGGAGATCTATTCGATGTAATCTTCTTTTTGCGTGTGTTTGTTGAGACCGATGAATTGTGGGTTTATGATCAAGTCTATCTATGAACAATATTTGAATCTTCTCTGAATTCTTTTATGTATGATTGGTTATCTTTGCAAGTCTCTTCGAATTATCAGTTTGGTTTGGCCTACTAGATTGATCTTTCTTGCAATGGGAGAAGTGCTTAGCTTTGGGTTCAATCTTGCGGTGTCCTTTCCCAGTGACAGTAGGGGCAGCAAGGCACGTATTGTATTGTTGCCATCAAGGATAACAAGATGGGGTTTTCATCATATTGCGTGAGTTTATCCCTCTACATCATGTCATCTTGCTTAAGGCGTTACTCTGTTTTCATTAACTTAATACTCTAGATGATGCTGGATAGCGGTCTATGAGTGGAGTAATAGTAGTAGATGCAGGCAGGAGTCTGTCTACTTGTCTCAGACGTGATGCCTATATACATGATCATGCCTAGATATTCTCATAACTATGCTCAATTCTATCAATTCCTCAACAGTAGTTCGTTCGCCCACCGTAGAATACTTATGCTCTTGAGAGAAGCCACTGGTGAAACCTATGGCCCCCGGGTCTATCTTCATCATATTAATCTTCCAATACTTTGCTATTTACTTTGCTTTTATTTTACTTTGCATCTTTATCATAAAAATACCAAAAATATTATCTTATCATATCTATCAGATCTCACTCTCGTAAGTGGCTGTGTAGGGATTGACAACCCCTTATCGCGTTGGTAGCGAGGATTTATTTGTTTTGTGCAGGTACGAGGGACTCGCGCGTAGCCTCCTACTGGATTGATACCTTGGTTCTCAAAAACTGAGGGAAATACTTACACTACTCTACTGCATCATCCCTTCCTCTTCGGGGAAAAACCCACGCAATGCTCAAAAGGTAGCAAGAAGGATTTCTGGCGCCGTTGGCGGGGAGTCTACACAAAAGTCAATATACCAAGTACCCATCACAATCCCTATCTCCCGCATTACATTATTTTCCATTTGCCTCTCGTTTTCCTCTCCCCCACTTCACCCTTGTCGTTTTATTCGCCCTCTCTCTCTCTCTCTCTCTCTATCCTCCCTCTCTTTCTCTGTTTGCCTCTTTTTGCCCGTTTGCTTTTTGTTTGCTTGTGTGTTAGTTTGCTTGCTTGTCACGATGGCTCAAGATAACACTAAATTGTGTGACTTTACCAATACCAACAACAATGATTTTATTAGCACTCCGATTGCTCCTCTTACCGATGCTGAATCTTGTGAAATTAATACTGCTTTGCTGAATCTTGTCATGAAAAATCTGTTTTCCAGCCTTCCTAGTGAAGATGCCGCTACCCATCTAAATAGCTTCATTGATTTGTGTAATATGCAAAAGAAGAAATATGTGGATAATGATATTGTTAAATTGAAGCTATTTCCTTTTTCGCTTAGTATTGATTCTTGGAACAAGTGCAAAGATGCTTTTATCTCTAAGTATTTTCCTCCCACTAAGATCATCTCCCTTAGAAACGATATTATGAATTTTAAGCAACTTGATCATGAACATGTTGCACAAGCTTGGGAGAGGATGAAATTAATGATACGTAATTGCCCTACTCATGGTTTGGATTCATGGATGATTTTACAAAAGTTTTATGCCGGATTGAATTTTGCTTCTAGAAATCTTTTAGATTCGGCCGCGGGAGGCACTTTTATGGAAATCACTTTAGGAGAAGCTACTAAACTCCTAGATAATATTATGGTTAATTATTCTCAATGGCATACTGAAAGATCCACTAATAAAAAGGTGCATGCGATAGAAGAAATTAATGTCTTGAGTGGAAAGATGGATGAACTTATGAAATTATTTGCTAATAAAAGTGTTTCTTCTGATCCTAATGATATGCCCTTGTCTACTTTGATTGAGAATAATAATGAATCTATGGATGTGAATTTTGTTGGTAGGAACAATTTTGGTAACAACGCGTATAGAGGAAATTTTAATCCTAGGCCTTATCCTAGTAATCCCTCTAATAATTATGGTAATTCCTACAACAATTCTTATGTAAATTATAATAAGATGCCCTCTGATTTTGAATCTAATATTAAAGAATTTATTGCTTTGCAAAAGAATTTCAATGCTTTGATTGAAGAAAATTTGCTTAAGATTGATGAGTTGGCTAGGAACGTTGATAGAATTTCTCTTGATGTTGATTATTTGAAACTTAGATCTATTCCACCTAAGCATGATATCAATGAGTCTCTCAAAGCCATGAGAATTTCCACTGATGAGTGCAAAGAAAGAACCGCTAGGATGCGTGCTAAAAAAGATGCCTTTATAAGAGCGTGTTCCTCTAGTTCCTATGAAAATAAAGATGAAGATCTAAAAGTTATTGATGTGTCCCCTATTAAATCTTTGTTTTGCAATATGAATCTTAATAATGATGGGACTTAATATGATCTACCTTTACCTAGAAGGCATTCCAAGAATTCGGAGTTTTGATCTTGATGCTAAAATTGATGAAAGTGAGATCGAAGAAATTAAAACCCTATATGTTGCTAAACCCACTATTTTGGATTTCAAGGAATTTCATTATGAAAATTTCTCTTTGATTGATTGTATTTCCTTGTTGCAATCCATGCTAAATTCTCCTCATGCTTATAGTCAAATAAAGCGTTCACTAAACATATCGTTGATGCCTTGACGCAATATTATGAAGAAAAACTTGAATTGGAAGTTTCTATCCCTAGAAAACTTTATGATGAGTGGGAACCAACTATTAAAATTAAAATTAAAGATCAAGAGTTTTATGCTTTATGCGATTTGGGTGCTAGTGTTTCCACGATTCCAAAGACTTTGTGTGATTTGTTAGGTTTCCGTGATTTTGATGATTGCTCTCTAAACTTGCACCTTGCGGATTCCACTATTAAGAAACCTATGGGAAGAATTAATGATGTTCTTATTGTCGCAAATTGGAATTATGTGCCCGTAGATTTTATTTTTCTTGACATAGATTGCAATCCTTCATGTCCTATTATTCTTGGTAGACCTTTTCTTAGAACGATTGGCGCAATTATTGATATGAAGGAAGAAAATATTAGATTCCAATTTCCATTAAGGAAAGGCATGGAATACTTTCCTAGAAAGAAAATTAAATTACATTATGAATCTATTATGAGAGCCACTTATGGATTGCCTACCAAAGATGGCAATACATAGATCTATCCTTGCTTTTTATGCCTAGCTAGGGGTGTTAAACGATAGCGCTTGTTGGGAGGCAACCCAATTTTATTTTTTATTCCTTGATTTTTGCTCCTGTTTAGTAATAAATAATTTATCTAGCCTCTGTTTTGGTTCTGTTTTTTGTGTTTAATTAGTGTTTGTGCCAAGTAGAACCGTTGGGAAGACTTGGGGAAAGTCTTGATATCTTGCTGTAAAAAAACAGAAACTTTAGCGCTCACGAGAACTGCTGCTATTTTTATTTGGAAAGTGCTATTTAGTTAATTATTTTTTTCAGATGATTAATAGATAAATTACTCACGTCCAGTAATTTATTTTAGAACTTTTGGGGTTCCAGATCTTGCGCTAGCTACAGATTACTACAGACTATTCTGTTTTTGTCAGATTCTGTTTTTTCGTGTGTTGTTTGCTTATTTTGATGAATCTATGGCTAGTAAAATAGTTCATAAACCATATAGAAGTTGGAATAAAGTAGGTTTAACACCAATATAAATAAATAATGAGTTCATTACAGTACCTTGAAGTGGTCTTTTGTTTTCTTTCGCTAACGGAGCTCATGAGATTTTCTACTTTAAGTTTTGTGTTGTGAAGTTTTCAAGTTTTGGGTAAAGATTTGATGGATTATGGAACAAAGAGTGGCAAGAGACTAAGCTTGGGGATGCCCATGGCACCCCCAAGATAATCTAAGGACACCTAAAAGCCAAAGCTTGGGGATGCCCCGGAAGGCATCCCCTCTTTTCGTCTACTTCTGTCGGTAACTTTACTTGGAGCTATATTTTTATTCACCACATGATATGTGTTTTGCTTGGAGTGTCTTGTATTATTTGAGTCTTTATTTGTTAGTTTACCACAATAATCCTTGCTGTACATACCTTTTGAGAGAGCCATACATGATTTAGAATTTGTTAGAAAACTCTATGTGCTTCACTTATATCATTTGAGTTATATAGTTTTCCTCTAGTACTTCACTTATATCTTTTGGAGCACGGTGGTGGATTTGTTTTATAGAAACTATTGATCTCTCATGCTTCACTTAGATTATTTTGAGAGTCTTAAATAGCATGGTAATTTGCTTAAATAATCCTAATATGCTTGGTATCCAAGAATAATAATAAAACTTTCTTATCAGTGTGTTGAATACTATGAG
The DNA here is from genome assembly GCF_003073215.2 of Triticum urartu. Taxonomy (NCBI): domain Eukaryota; kingdom Viridiplantae; phylum Streptophyta; class Magnoliopsida; order Poales; family Poaceae; genus Triticum; species Triticum urartu. The sequence continues at coordinate 117,886,457 of NC_053025.1, forward strand.
AAGTTTGATGCTTGATAATTGTTTTGAGATATGAAGATGGTGATATTAAAGTTGTGCTAGTTGAGTAGTTGTGAATTTGAGAAATACTTGTGTTAAAGTTTGTGATTCCTGTAGCATGCACGTATGGGGAACCGTTATGTGATGAAGTCGGAGCATGATTTATTTATTGATTGTCTTCCTTATGAGTGGCGGTCGGGGATGCGTGATGGTCTTTTCCTACCAATCTATCCCCCTAGGAGCATGCGCGTAATACTTTGCTTTGATAACTTATAGATTTTTGCAATAAGTATATGAGTTCTTTATGACTAATGTTGAGTCCATGCATCATACGCACTCTCACCCTTCCACCATTGCTAGACTCTCTAATACCGCGCACCTTTCGCCGGTATCATACACCCACCATATACCTTCCTCAAAACAGCCACCATACCTACCTATTATGGCATTTCCGTAGCCATTCCGAGATATATTGCCATGCAACTTTCCACCGTTCCGTTTATTATGACACACTCCATCATTGTCATATTGCTTAGCATGATCATGTAGTTGACATCGTATTTGTGGCAAAGCCACCGTTCATAATTCTTTCATACATGTCACTCACGAGTCATTGCATATCCCGGTAGACCGCCGGAGGCATTCATATAGAGTCATATTTTGTTCTAAGTATCGAGTTGTAATTGTTGAGTTGTAAGAAAATAAAAGTGTGATGATCATCATTATTAGAGCATTGTCCCAAGTGAGGAAAGGATGATGGAGACTATGATTCCCCCACAAGTCGGGATGAGACTCCGGACGAAAAAGAAAAAAAAAGAAAGGAAATAGGCCATAAAAAAGAAAGAGAAAAGGCCCAAATAAAAAAATGAGAGAAAAATAGGGAAGGGACAATGCTACTATCATTTTACCACACTTGTGCTTCAAAGTAGCACCATGATATTCATAGTAGAGAGTCTCTCATTTCGTCACTTTCATATACTAGTGGGAATTTTTCATTATAAAACTTGGCTTGTATATTCCAATGATGGGCTTCCTCAAAATGCCCTAGGTCTTCGTGAGCAAGCAAGTTGGATGCACACCCACTTAGTTCTTTTGTTGAGCTTTCATATACTTATAGCTCTAGTGCATCCGTTGCATGGCAATCCTTACTCACTAACATTGATATCTATTGATGGGCATCTCCATAGCCTGTTGATACGCCTAGTTGATGTGAGACTATCTTCTCCCTTTTGTCTTCTCCACAACCACCATTCTATTCCACCTATAGTGCTATATACATGGCTCATGCTCATGTATTGCGTGAAAATTGAAAAAGTTTTGCGAATATCAAAAGTATGAAACAATTGTTTGGCTTGTCATCGGGGTTGTGGATGATTTAAATATTTTGCGCGGTGAAGATAGAGCATAGCCAGACTATATGATTTTGTAGGGATAACTTTCTTTGGCCATGTTATTTTGAGAATACATGATTGCTTTATTAGTATGCTTGAAGTATTATTATTTTTATGTCAATATTAAACTTTTATATTGAATCTTTCGGATCTGAATATTCATACCACAATTAAGAAGAATTACATTAAAATTATGCCAAGTAGCACTCCGCATCAAAAATTCTGTTTTTATCATTTACCTACTCGAGGACGAGCAGGAATTAAGCTTGGGGATGCTTGATACGTCTCCAACGTATCTATAATTTTTGATTGCTCCATGCTATATTATCTACTCTTTTGGACATTATTGGGCTTTATTATCCAATTTTATATTATTTTTGGGACTAACCTATTAACCGGAGGCCCAGCCCAGAATTGCTGTTTTTTTGCCTATTTTAGGGTTTCGAAGAAAATGAATATCAAATGGAGTCCAAACGGAATGAAACCTTCGGGAATGTGATTTTCTCAACGAACAAGACCCAAGAGACTTGGACCCTACGTCAAGACACAAAAGAGGAGGCCACGAGGTAGGGGGGCGCGCCTACCCCCCAGGCACGCCCTCCACCCTCGTGGGCCCCCTGTTGCTCCACCGACGCTCCTTCCTCCTATATATACCTACGTACCCCAAACGATCAGATACGGAGCCAAAACCCTAATTCCACCGCCGCAACTTTCTGTATCCACGAGATCCCATCTTGGGGCCTGTTCCGGAGCTCCGCCGGAGGGGGCATCGATCATGGAGGGCTTCTACATCATCACCATAGCCCCTCCGATGAAGTGTGAGTAGTTTACCTCAGACCTACGGGTCCATAGTTATTAGCTAGATGGCTTCTTCTCTTTTTTTGGATCTCAATACAATGTTCTCCCCCTCTATTGTGGAGATCTATTCGGTGTAATCTTCTTTTTGCGGTGTGTCTGTTGAGACCGATGAATTGTGGGTTTATGATCGAGTCTATCTATGAACAATATTTGAATCTTCTCTGAATTCTTTTATGTATGGTTGGTTATCTTTGCAAGTCTCTTCGAATTATCAGTTTGGTTTGGCCTACTAGATTGATCTTTCTTGCAATGGGAGAAGTGCTTAGCTTTGGGTTCAATCTTGCGGTGTCCTTTCCCAGTGACAGTAGGGGCAGCAAGGCACATATTGTATTGTTGCCATCGAGGATAACAAGATGGGGGTTTCATCATATTGCATGAGTTTATCCCTCTACATCATGTCATCTTGCTAAGGCCTTACTCTGTTTTCATTAACTTAATACTCTGGATGCATGCTGGATAGCGGTCGATGAGTGGAGTAATAGTAGTAGATGCAGGCAGGAGTCGGTCTACTTGTCTCGGACGTGATGCCTATATACATGATCATGCCTAGATATTCTCATAACTATGCTCAATTCTGTCAATTGCTCAACAGTAATTCGTTCACCCACCTTAGAATACTTATGCTCTTGAGAGAAGCCACTAGTGAAACCTATGGCCCCCGGGTCTATCTTCATCATATTAATCTTCCAATACTTTGCTATTTACTTAGCTTTTATTTTACTTTGCATCTTTATCATAAAAATACCAAAAATCTTATCTTATCATATCTATCAGATCTCACTCTCGTAAGTGGCTGTGTAGGGATTGACAACCCCTTATCGCGTTGGTTGCGAGGATTTATTTGTTTTGTGCAGGTACGAGGGACTCACGCGTAGCCTCCTACTGGATTGATACTTTGGTTCTCAAAAATTGAGGGAAATACTTACACTACTCTGATGCATCATCCCTTCCTCTTCGGGGAAAAACCAACGAAAATGCTTAAGAGGTAGTAGTTGGCCTGGTATATACTTGTTAGGCTTATTGCAAAAGCAACATCAGGTCGTGTACATATCATGGCATACATGATGGATCCAATTGCTGAGGCATACAGAATCCGACTCATCCTACTTCGCTCATCAGATGTCGAAGGACTCTGAGTCTCGCTTAGCCTTATACCATGTGAGACAGGCAAGAACCCTTTCTTGGCCTCACTCATGTTGAACCGCTTCAACACTTATCTATGTGCGTGCTTTGGCTCAACCCGAGTAGCCTCCTCGATCTATCTCTATAGATCTTGATGCCTAAAATGTAAACTGCCTCACCAAGGTCCTTCATTGAAAACTTGCCATTCAATGATTCCTTGACCGAGTTCAGCATCGAAACATCATTTTTGATTAGTAGTATGTCATCCACATACAAGATCAAAAACACAATAGAGCTCCCACTTAACTTCTGGTATAAACAAGCGTCCTCATCGCTTTTGATGAAACCGAGACCAGTGACGACCTCATCAAAATGAATGTTCCAACTCCGAGATGCTTGCCTCAACCCATAAATGGATCTCTTGAGCTTGCATACTTTACTAGTGCTAGTCGGATCGACAAAACACTCGGGTTGTATCATATACACATCCTCGGTTAAATTTCCATGAAGGAAAGCCATTTTGACATCCATCTGCCATATCTCATAATCGAAATATGCAGCTATAGGTAGTACGATCCTCACCGACTTCAGCTTCGCTACCGGCGAGTAAGTCTCGTCGTAGTCAATTTCTTGAACTTGTCCATAACCTTTAGCAACAAGCCGAGCTTTGTGGATCTGAATGTTTCCATCCACATCGGTTTTCTTCTTAAAGACCCATTTGCAGCCAATGGCCTTTATGCTAGGTGACGGATCAACCAAGTCCCAGACTTGATTTTCATCCATGGACTTTAACTCGCATCTCATGGCCTCTAGCCATGCCTCGGAATCCGAGCTCACCATCGCTTCCACATACGTGGCCGTCTCGTCGCTTTCTAGCAACAACACATCACACACTCTGCACAATCTTTCCGACCTCCGTGGTTCCTGTGCCGCTTCCACTACGGGTTCCCCAACTGACTCCGGTATGATCTCATCACCCGTCGAGCCATCCACGAGTGGTACTCGAATTTCTTTGAGTCGGATTGTCCTCCCACTGGCCTCCCCACTAAGAAACTCTTTCTCAAGGAAAACCCCGTTCCGAGCAACAAACACTTTGTTCTCTTCCTGGTTGTAGAAGCTATATCCCAAGGTTTCCCTCGGATATCCCATGAATAGGCATTTATTTGACTTGGGTATAAGCTTGTCTGACATAAGTCGCTTGACAAATGCTTCACAACCCCAAATCTTTAGAAAAGACAAACTGGGACTCTTCCCGGTCCACATCTCAAGCGGTGTCTTATCTACAGATTTTGATGGTACCCTCTTAAGTGTGAAAGCTGCAGTTTCTAGAGTGTATCCCCAGAATGACAAGGGTAAATCCGATTTTCTCATCATTGACCGAACGATGTCCAACAAGGTCCAATTCCTCCGTTCCGACACACCGTTTCTCTTTGGCATACCCGGGGGTGTGAGCTGAGGTACTATACCTCGGCTTTTCAGATGATCATCAAACTCCTGGCTTATGTACTCACCTCCACGATCTGATCATAGAAGTTTATTAGTCTTGCTGAGTGCTACCTCTTGAGCACTGCGTTGGTTTTCCCTTGAAGAGGAAAGGGTGGTGCAGTAAAGCAGTGTAAGTATTTCCCTCAGTTTTTGAGAACCAAGGTATCAATCCAGTAGGATACCACGCGCGAGTCACCTCATACCTACATACACAAATAAGAACTTCGCAACCAACGCGATAAAGGGGTTGTCAATACCTTCACGACCACTTGCAAGAGTGAGATCTGATAGAGATGAT
>NC_053025.1:117892607-117971979 GCF_003073215.2 Triticum urartu
CTGGAGAAGGATTGCCCCCTCCGGCAGGGTGCCGGAACGGGTCTAGATTGGTTTTCGGTGGCTACGGAGGCTTCTGGCGGCGGAACTCCCGATCTATTGTGCTCTCCGATGTTTTTAGGGTATATGGAGATATATAGGCGGAAGAAGTACGCCAGGGGGGCCACGAGGGGCTCACGAGGGTGGAGGGCGCGCCCAGGGGGGTGGGCGCGCCCCCTGCCTCGTGACCTCCTCGCAGATCCCCCGACGTGCACTCCAAGTCTTCGGGGCTTCTTTCCTTCCAAAAATGAGTTCCGTGAAGTTTCAGGTCAATTGGACTCCGTTTGATTTTCCTTTTCTTCGAAACCCTAAAATAGGGTAAAAACAGAAACTAGCACTGGGCTCTGGGTTAATAGGTTAGTCCCAAAAATGATATAAAAGTGTACAATAAATCCCACAAACATTCAAAACAGTAGATAATATAGCATGGAGCAATCCAAAATTATAGATACGTTGGAGACCTATCACCTCCCAACACTTGCCACATAAGGGGAGCTTCCCCTTCCCAACATGTTTCCACCAAAAGGGGGCTGCCCCCCGAAGCCCCCCACCCACCTACAAAATAGCCCAAAAAAGGGTGATGGTGTCCCCCATGTGGGAACACCCTCCAACAATGTGTTTTTGTGCGAGCTGCCCCTACGGAAAATTCCAGGAGGTCCTAGAACTTTCCCGGTACCCTCCAAAAAACTCCGGACATATTCCAAAACTTTTCTGGCTTGATGGTTTAGTCCAAAACATTTTTGGTTTCTCCAAAACACTACCAATTTTCTCTCCGAAACATTTTTAGCGTCTCTAAAAAATTTCCGGCGACTTTCTCTTGGGCTCCTAAACTAGTACTCGGCAGATGGATGACCCTTAAGCGTGTGACCTTGTAGATTCGGTGAAGTATAAACATGACTCGAAACATCTTCTGATCAATGATCAACAGCGAAACTGTGGACATCCATATTGACCCATATACCCACACAAATAAAATTCAAATGAACATGTAGTTACTGTGTGCTATTCCTACTGCTTCGTGATATGTTACAAAAACCCGAGGTGAGATTTATCGACATCCTCGTGAAACAACAACTTGTTCACTATGCCCATTTCCCCATTACCGGTATTGTTCTCTTTTCTTGTTTTTGTATTCCGACATCCCTGTGATAAAATCATGCTGTGTCTGGCCAAATGATGATGGATATCATCACACCGAGGGGCCCTATGAATATCTCTCCATCGACGAGGGAGCAAATCCCATTCTTGAGCTATCAAGTCTGTTCTCATACTTCTTTGTGAACCCATAAGCTTTCGTAATTGCCATCATGTTGCAGGTGGTATTTGACAAACCGCAAAGTGCATGGAGCAAGTATGAAGGAACTCGATACTCTCATGGTCTAAGGAATTATACAAATGGTTAACTTTTTGTGTTATCAACCAAATATATATGACAATAGTATCTCATAGCAATAACAATCAATCTAGGTATCTTCAACACACATGTTCTTCTAACATTGTGTCCTCAAAGTTGCTTGCATTGACATGCCCATGATCAAGAAAATAGAACCATCATGCAACACTTGAGCTAGTCTTATAGGCGAGAGTGGGAATCTATTTTACCGTTTATTATTCCACATGCGCACATGAGTTCCCTCCGAGCCTCGTAGTTATTGCTAACTCGAGAACCATTGTAGTTATAGCACAGAGTATAAATATTAAGGCATATGTCCTACACTTTGACCAATCACTTTTTTGTTTGAGCTAGATTTCGATCCTTGGCACTTGTCTTGTGTTCTCTTGGAGATTGGATACTCCTAGACGGTAGGAGTTATTGAGTGAGGAATTTGTGGTTTACCCCCTAAGAGTTTGTGAAGGTTTGGAGGCGGTCTCAAGGTCTGCCATTATTATGTGAGAATTGCATTCGTTGTGATATCCCAAGGAGAGTAGGGAGTCTTCGTGGTGTTTGTGTGCCTTTGTGGTAACAACCACCCTCCAATAGTGACTAGCTTCTCTCCAAAGAAATGAACATCGGGATACATCCTCGTCTTGGTGTCTTTGGTTATCCCTAACCATATCTCTCCTTAATATTAAACTTATTTTGTCATATTGGTTATCTCATTGTGGCAGTTCTTTAGGCTCACTTTTAAAATGTGCATTGCCTAACTTTGCTAAGGATCATGTAAAATTTGTAATACCTATTCACACCTCCGTTAGGTGTGTCTTGATTCTTTCACCATCAAGTGTCTTGATTCTTTCACCATCAACAATACATGAGCTTTTCCAAGCCTGACTAGAGATCTGTTTGGTGTTTATTATTACACACATGCAGTTAAGTTTTCCTCTTAATCATATTCAGGAACCAACACAATTCTAGCATATAAAATAAACTTAATCATAAACATGGATATACAATGATAACAACTTTATTTTAGGGCATATTTCCAAAACTCCACTTTGAGGGCAGAGAGTCCATCACGACCCCGACTGGGTCCTAACACCAGGCCCGAGCTAGGCCTTGATGGGGATGGGGATGAATGGAACAAAGGGGGCAGCATGGGCGACAATGTCTTCCTAGTTGTTGTCGAAGTCGACCCACCAACATGGCATTAATGAGAGGGCGTCGTCGATGGATATTCCATTAGTGATGGATACGATAGTGCTTGAGGCGCCAGATCCACCGTGGTCGTCGTGACGGGAGTTGTCAACTTAAAAGGAGACATTTGATCCCCCGCGCCTTCCACTAGTGAGGCATAGGCCGCTGCAGAAGAGGATGTGACGACTGTTGCGGCTAGTGCACCACGGGGAAATGTCACGCCGCCAGCACGCGGGGTCTGCGGCGACAAGTTGGCGCCTGCTGGGATGTTCAACTAGTGTTGTGCATCCTGGTGTGGCAACATTGTCGCGGCAACGCGAGTTGGGGGGAGGCCGACTTGGGGATCAAGACAAGGCGACAACGGCTAGGGGAGGAGGAGGCGGCTAGGTTTAGGATAATGAGGACTTATAGTTGCCAGGATTTTATAGCTGAGTACTGCACGTGGTTCGCTGACAGATGACACCGTTTGGTCGCCATCCACGAGCCGCCTTGGGTATATGAGGGAGCATGCACACCATTAATGGGATCGGTAGTTAGCTGTCATGTCGTTCCCTTGTTGGTGATTCTTTGTTCTTGGTAGAGCATGTACAAGCATCGGGAAGCTTCAAACCCGGTCATGGCGTGAGGAGGAAGAACATGAAACTTCTCTCCCGCACGGGCTGTTTGGGATGGAGCGCGATGCAAACTGGGCCTCCACAACCATCATACTTGGAGGCTATGAGCTCGTTTTTGGAGGGAGCTCCTTAAATTATGGCGATGACATAGCGACTCTACTAGAGTGTCTTCTTGTGTGCTGATCGTCATACTAGTGATTATTATGATGATCGGACACATATAACACATCTGCTAGAGTTTCTCTAAGGCCATTCATGCACCTAACCGATGGTCCACGTATACATTTAGTAGGATCATCATTCTAGTAATATGAAGAATGTCTCAATCCAAGAGATAATTTTGATATGGAACCAACCATGTTAGAGAATAAGTCATTTTAGCAATGTGAAGAATGTCTCGATCCAAGAAATAAATTTGATATGGAACCACCATGTTAGAGGATAGGGAGAAGAAAATTGTATATGATGGAGCCGAACGCTTTATGAAAATGAAGTTTAGGATCATTGTTTGTGCCTACCTAGAGTGGCAACAATTTAGAAGGTTGGGCCCGCTTTGCACTAACATTAACATTCTTCCAAACTTGCATCCTTACAATTACTATGCCTCCAAGGAATAGAGGCCTGGAAGAGACCCAAAGTTTTGTCTTCTTGAGATGAACGTTGCCTTTAATGGTCTAGTCGGATGGGAGGTCTCACATGACAGTGTAGGAATCGAAAAAACTTAAAAAAATAAACATTCGGTGATTTTTTTTGTGAATTTCTAAAAACATTCACAAATTATAAAAATATTCATAAATTTAAAAAATGTTCAAAAATTTAGAAATTCTTTATGAATATGGAAAAGGTATTCACAAATTCTAAACATTGTTTACGATTTATATAATTCTTTATGATTTTTAAAAAATGCTCATGAATTTTAAAAAATGTTGTGGGTTTAATTAAATGTCTGTAAACTTTAAAACTGTTAAATAATATGAAATCTTCACGGGTTTTAAAAAAATGTTCACAATTTTGAAGAATTTTTTTGAAATTGATTTTTTAAAAGAATTTATATTGCATTCCTAAATTTGTAAACATATAAATAAATTTGAAAATATTCACTAACTAAAAGAATAAAAATATATATAAATGAAAAAAATATGAAAAAATCAGTAGAGGAAAAAGAAAAACCGAATGAAGCCTTCACAAAACCGGAAGGACCTTTCTACATGGCCATCCTTAGGGTATCTCCAGCCGCGCCCCCAAGAAAGTCCCCCAGACGTCTTTTCGTCCGCCGGTGACAAAAAATCGGTCCAGTCACGCCTCCAAGAGGCTAGTTTTCGCCGGCTCGGGCCGAAATTGGCGCCGGCGGACCCAACCCGAACCCGGCGCGCTGGGGGTCGCTCGGGGGCGCCGGGCGAATCGTTTTTGGCGCGAAGAGCCGCGGGCCCGCCGCATCAGCGACTCTACCCTTTTCTCGCCCCTTCGTCGTCCTCATCGCCTCGTTTCCCACGACGAATCAATGCCAAAGCTGCCGCGCGCTGCCGTGCCGGTCAGCCTCCATTGATGCCTCACAGGCGGCACAGTGAAGGCTGGGCGGCGCGTCCCTCGGCCGCCACGCAATCACGCCACGCGTAACGCGCCGGCCAAGCCTACCACGCGGCGCCTCCGCCTATAAAAGCCGACTGCAAGTGCGCCGGAGAGACTCACCCCGATCATCCACCGACGACGCGCTCATTTCTCCCCCTTTCCTCCTCTCGCCGTCACCAGTTGAGAAAGCATGGCCGAGCGTTTCCCAGGCGACGGCGCGGCGACGAACGGATTCGGGCGCCGTCATCTGCACGAGGACGAGACTCGCCTCCTTTTCGAGGCCGAGTACCCGGTCCCGCCGGACATGCGGGTGCCCGGGGCTTGGAGGATCAGCGCCGGCGGCGTGCCGGTGCCACCACCACCTACCGGGGCGACGCGGCGTGCGGAGATCGCACGCATCTGCGCGTCCCTACCACGGGCGACGAGGGAGGGGCCACGGTACGTCCCCGACAGCCCGCTCTGGGAGCCCTACTTCCGCCGCCGTCACGCCGAGCAGCTCGAGGCCACCAACGGCGTCGTGCCCTCCGGCAGGCTCAACTCCGATGGCCGGCGCTGGTGGTGGGGCGTGCCCGGCCGCACGTTGGAGGCCGTCCTCGAGTACATCGAGCACGGCAACACGCCGTGCCTCGAGTATCCCGCTCCCCCGTCCTTCTCACGCCGCCGGGGAAGCTCCTGGACGCCGAGGCGCATGGAGACCGGGGCATCCTCCTCCTCGTCCGGCGGCTCTCCCTGCCTCCGCCTCCGCCCCGTCAAGTCGGAGCCCCAGGACACGCCTGTCAGCGCGCGTACCCGCAGCTCTGGCGGCTCTCCCTGCCTCCACCTCCGCCCCGTCAAGCCGGAGCCCCAGGACACGCCTGTCAGCGCGCGTACCCACAGCTCCGGCGCCCTCGTCGAGCCCAAGGTGGAGTCCAGCCTCCCCCCGGAGTACGAGGAGATAGCCCGGCGCGGCTTCTCCGACGAGGACGCCATGCGGTGGTCGCGCGACGACTACGTGCGCGAGGAGATGGTCCGGCAGCGCCGGGCCCTGGAGGAGATCGCCGCCCGCAAACGTGGGCGCGAGGATGGGGACGGTGTCATCGTCCTCGATAGCGACGACGACGACGCCCCCGGACCGTCCAACCCGCCGCGCCAACCGGAGGAGGGATGCAGCAGGAACGGCGGAGGCGTAGGCGGGGGCGACGACGACGACGACGGCGGCGGCGGCGACAGCGGTGACTACACGCGGTTCTACAGCCTCCTCGGCATGTAGAACCGCGTGGGCGGGCGGCGAGGGAGACGGCGGGGGTAGCCCGCGGTAGTTTTTTTTCTTTTTTTGTAAAATATGTTTAAATTTGAACGAATTCGCCCGTGTTTGCGTTGTGTTTGCGCCGAATTTGAACATTTTAAAAATCCGTGGGGGGCCGCGACCGGGGGGCATCACGCCCCCAGTGTGCGGTTTAGCGTCGGTGCGTCCCCAGGGGGGGATTTTTTGCCCCTCCTGGAGGGCCAACGGCTGGAGATGCCCTTAATGCTTGCAGGGGACCGTGTTTGCTCGACCACCATGTACATGGAGTGTCAATTGACATAAGTACATTTGAAAGAAAAATAAAATTAATCTCAAAATCGAAGAACGGCCTGGTAAATCATGCGTTATCCTCCAGTACCTTCGAAAATTGATTCGAGTCTTACAAGTGTGGAAATCCTAGAATTATTATACTCGTGCCAATATTTTCCGAGATGGAGACATGCTTGGCCCAGATCAATGCCAAAGCAAAATGGCACCGGGAAAGGGAGTCGGCGTCCACAGGAATGCAAGCCAGTTAGCCATTAGCTGGATACCTCCTTGGCCATGTTCAGATTATTACACACATCTCCTTTTCACAGCAATCGCTTTTTTTGTCTCCGCCCACTCGCGCGTGCATCCAGCTTAAAATGGATTCGTATTTGTACGGGGACTCCTCCGGTAATGGAAATGAATTGTTAGTCTTCAAACAACGACACTGAAAACGAAGTTTTTCAACGTGAACGTGACTGTATTTTTCTTCTTTTGCAGGACTATGAAGCACTTGCATTTTGGGCACCTCGATGGCTTTGGTATAAGGGTCAGTTCTTTTAGGAAACTGCCCACAGAAGAATCGTTTGCCCAGTTCTTTTCGGTGATTCCTGCCTGTGATTATTGTATGAGTTGTGTACTCTCAAACGCCTATAACGTCCCTAAATTGAACTGAGTGATGAATTGCTAACACTTGTTTATTTCTGACAGTTTCATGTCTAATATGAAACACGAAAGCGAGTTGCAAATCTCATAAAGTATTTAATATTACAATATAAAAGCGAGTTGCTAATATCATAAAGTGCTTAATATTACAATTTAAAACTGAGTTGGAAATATCATAGGCCAGTGGTGGGATCGTTGTTGTGTCGCCTCGCTGGCCTGTGTTCGACCCCTCTTCAGGTCGAATTCAGCGTTTCATATTTCTCTCTTAATATAATATAATAATATAATAATACTGGTATGGGTTCGACCCCTCTTCAGGTCAAATTCAACGTCTCACATTTATCTTTTAATATAATATAATGCCACGGGGCTCCTCCCCCACTGGTCTAGTTTTTAGAACTTTTTTTGCGGGGCGGGCTAGTTTTTAGAACTACAGTAAGTTAGTGTTTTTTCTTTTGAGTGGTAAAGAGAGCTTTAATATGTCAACTTATGTCAGGATTACAATCATTCCCAATTACATGAAACTAGACCTCATTTAGTTTAGAAGAAATGAATTTTATGTGAATAAAAAAATCAAAGAAAGTGAAATGACATGCATCTCAAATCCTATATGGAAAGAGATGTTATTTGATTTCTAGGATATGATTTTTTTTTCGATTGGGTCTAGATTATTGTTGTTTTCTTTGAAATACAAAGGATTGGTTCATATCCTGTACAGAAATATGATTCTATTTCTACAAACTAAAAAGCTCCAAAGGAAATTTCCTTTAAAATTTTCTATCCTTGAAAATTCCACTAAAGTTCCTGTAAACCAAAGGAGGTCTTAGTGTGTATTTTTTTTCACATACATTAAGTTCTGCAAGTATGAAACATAAACATTAGTATTGTCGGTGCTATCAATAAGGTGGGTAAACTACTTGATATACGTCTCTCTATTGTTGGTATTTTTGTTATCTGGTTGTCTGTCTAATTTGTGTAGAAGGGAATTGAGAGGGAGATTGGTGGAATTTTTGTTGTATTGCTTGAGTCTTGCATATATATAGGAGTGCATGATCATTTTGAAGTACAAGACAAGCTAGAACAAATCTAAGTCTATCTTTTTTTTCTAAATAATCACGATTTTCAACATTTTGTACACCTTATATCACATGATTTTGTAATTTGTCAAATGTCTACATCCATCATGTAGAGAGAGCGGATGTGCCACCAATATATTTCTTTATCTAGAAAATACTCAACAAGGCGAGCCAACACTTTAACACCGAGAACAGCCTTTTGGTGCGGTGGTGGAGTTGTCGTGGCATGACTCCACCCACAGGGTTTCAATATACAGTATGAGTCTTCTATATATATATATATATGTATAAAATCTTTAACACTAGTGTTCTTAATCTAAACTTCAACAGTGTCTCATGCGTTGTTGTGTGCAGGTCTTAATCATTAGCTGTGCGTACCTGCATCGGCACGCGCAACATCAATTGGGTGTAGAGAAAGAAGAGAGGGACCGAGAGAGAGAGAGGGGTGGCGGTGCGGGAATGAACATGAGATCGACACAGGAGGTGGAGGTGGTGGTGGCGACTGAGCCGTCCCTTGGTCTCTCAATATGACGTACATCGCTGCTCGCCCTCTTCTAGGTAGACTCAGGTGCTACTGATCAGCTTCGACTTGCTCTGTTTTTCAGTGGGCTTTGCGTGGCGGCGAGGCCCAATTTACCAGAAAGCTCCGAAATTTCCATCAGAACAGCAACCCTCTAGGATAGCTGGTCCATTTAGCGAGAAACCACGAGATAAGACAACCATCCAACGGCTAGAAATGATCAGGATGCGAGATCAGACGGCCAAAAATGCCCAAGTCGTGAGAAGGCTGGGATTTCCTAAATGACCATCAGCATTCATTAACATTATCATCCACATTGATTTGCAGTAAATGTCGCATAAGGCATCACCTATTTTCACACAAAAACCAATAACTGCAACAATGAATCGAGAAGTATAAAATTTTGGCAAAAGTAACTACTGCTGGTAGCAAAAGCAAACGGGTCCTGCTTCATGCACCTCTGCTTACATATCAAGATGAAAAAGAACAATCTATGCTCAGGTGGATGTCCACCTAATGTTGACAATGCATGTATTTTTTTATAACGGAAATGAGTTCAATCTATTGATTAACAAGAAGAGAATTGTATGAATAAGTTTGGATAGTAGTCATAGAATTGTACAATAGAATCGTGATTCAGACTATGCATCAACTATCTACAGGATGCATGTATTGACTACTATCCAAACATATATTTTACTAATCAGAATCATAGAGCTGTATGAATAAGTTTGGATAGTAGTCATAGAATTGTACAATAGAATCGTGATTCAGACTATGCATCAACTATCTACAGGATGCACATACACATCTATTCAGGCACATGGGTCACTCGTCCGGCATTGTCGAGTGGATCTTGTTAGGGTTTGCACATCGTTGAGTACTAGAAGGGTTGGGCGCACTTTGTTGCGTTGTTGGTGTTGTTGGGTTTCTTTAAAAAAATCACTTTGTTTCAAAATATAAGGTGTATTACTTTTTTGAAAAGTCAAACCTTTTAGTTTGATCAAATTTGTAGAGAAATATATCAAAATTCATAATATCAGATCGGTATAATTAGATTCATCATGAAATGAATTTTCATACTTTTTTTGGTTTAATATTGTAGGAACGAAGTATGTCTACCAAAGGGGGTGAATGGGAGTTTTAAAATTTCTTCGAAAATCTCAAAACTCTCGATACCCAGCAGCGGAGTGAATGAAAAACAAACTACAGCGAGCTAAAACTAGATACCGAATGGAAACTAAAGCATGCATTGAGATACATTACACGAAGGAAAACAGATCGAATAATAACATGGGTAGCAGAGGAAACTAGTGGTGCTCGATGGCGACAGAGTATTTGTTCGATCAGTTCATCCTTCTGCACAAGGACTACGTCTAGTTGGAGGGGTTGTGACTTAACACGGAAGATAAACTCTCTTCATCCTATTCTCCTCGACAATCGATTCGTCAACCAATGCCGATCACTCGTGGTAAATACTTGAGGTGATCTCCGAATCTTTATAGACTTCTTCTTCGAGAACCACAATCATTCTTGGTCTCTGAGGAAATTGACATCTAACCGTCTAGAGAGTTTGCAGCTCTTAAGAGTAATAGGCAGAGCCTACTGAACTTAGATTCGAGTGATGCTGAACCACTATCTAATCCTTCGGCTCTAGGGTATTCTCTCTCGGTGGGTTTTAATCTCAAATCGCTCAGAGAGGAGGTTGCTCAACAATCTTCTCAGAATCAAATGGAGCAGCCGCCAGACAAAGCCGGTGCAGGGTGGCTATTTATAGTCCCAACCTTCCTTAATGGGAAATGACCATTTTAGACACGCGGTCTAGCCATTGGCCAACCGACACGTTCTCAACGGTTGGATTTCAGAGCAACGACAACATTACTTGAGGAACAAGTAATGCTAACTCCTCGGTCTGAGACAAATCTCTCGCAGCGAAGAAGATCACAGTCTCTTGCTGGCAAGTATTTGCTCGAAACACAAAGAGATTTCTCTCACAACTTTCATAGGATTTGAGTTTAGCATCAGAGAATCAAAGTTTCAAACACTACACCCCTCTTAATAGTACAGTGGTCCTATGACTCAATAAAGAGAAGAAGAACAATGAAACAAATGCTACGTCCTCACTTTGTCTTCATTCTCCTTGGACGTAGTCAAATTCCTCGGACAGACACCGAACCAATTGCTTGAACTTCAGCAATTTTAGGGGTCACTCTTGTCAATATCATCTTCGGTGATAACCTTCGTTGCAACGTAGGGAGATTATATTCGTCGTTTGCATCAAACTCCTCGTGATCTCAGGGGCCTGCTACTCCGTGTGCACTAGCAAACACATAAGTCTCATACTGTTTATGTCAATAAACTCCAAAACATAAGGGGCCGATCATTGCACCAACAATCTCCCCCTCTTTGGACGATTGTTGACAAAACAGATAATCATCAAAGTGAAGATAGATAGGTGAAAAGTAATTCAAACAACAGTGAATTAGCGTTACTTGGCTCGATGATGAAATATACTCCCCATAGATATATGCAGGGTTAATGATATGATATAAAATTCTCTTGCAATTAATTGAAGTATAGATAGAAGATTTCAATCATTCGAGATAATGATTCACACTGATGATATATAATCCATCGAGATTGTAGTGCAATCATTTATAACTTATATTAAAAATTCCACCTGCAAAACAAATACTTCGAGAGAAATAGTGCAGCAGGCGAGGTTATTAACATTACAGCACAAAAGTTTCACAACATAGCACAAATAGTCTTTGAAGCATAAGTTTCAAATCGCATATGAAACCAAACCAAACAGAACACAAAAGCAAATCTATCAAAACTTGATTTAATTCTCCCCTTTTTGTCAACTAGTTTCAAAAAGGTGACGAAGAACATGAGTGCAGAAGCTGTGAACTTGATTCACTCAGTGGCATCACCAGAAGAACTGTCTGAAGAGGTTTCTGATTCTGAAGTAATTGGAAGATCTGCATCGGCAGCAACAGTAGATTTGTCTTCAGGAATGGCTTCGTGATGTTGTGATGATGAAGGCACGTTCGGATCAACCTCTTGAGTAACGTGAGAAAGCACATTTCCTTTGGTTGGCTTCACTGTTTGTGAGGTAGCTTCAGATTCTTTGATTATCTTGCGAAGCTTAATATGTAGAAGATTAGTAGTTGGCGCTCGAGCAGGCAGAGGATGTGTAATGCGATCTTGGAAATCTTCATCAGCAAAACCTTTGTCAAGATAGTCATAAAGTTCTTTAAGATCGACGGCCAGGAGTTGTTTCTTGGAGAAAAACTTTCGAAGTAATTTCCAAAGGCGCTTCTTATTCTCAGTTGTGATCATATGCACTACTTTTGTTCGGTTGTTGATAGCATTTAGCTCGGCAACAAGATGTTCTTTCTCTTGGTGATCCTCAGCAATGTGCTAGAGCAGCAACTGTTGTGTGCGCATACTGACTTCAAGCTGCGATGGAGGTGGATGATGTTAGGGATCGCAGTAATTTCAAAAAATTTCCTACGCACACGCAAGATCATGGTGATGCATAGCAACGAGAGGGGAGAGTGTTGTCTACGTACCCACGCAGACCGACTGCGAAAGCGTTGACGCAACGTAGAGGAAGTAGTCGTACGTCTTCCCGATCCGACCGATCCAAGCACCATTACTCCGGCACCTCCGAGTTCTTAGCACACGTACAGCTCGATGACGATCCCCGGGCTCCGATCCAGCAAAGCGTCGGGGAGGAGTTCCGTCAGCACGACGGCGTGGTGACGATCTTGATGTTCTACTGTCGCAGGGCTTCGCCTAAGCACCGCTACAATATGATCGGGGTGGAATATGGTGGCAGGGGGCACCACACACGGCTAAGGAACGATCTCAAGGATCAACTTGTGTGTCTAGAGGTGCCCCCTGCCTCCGTATATAAAGGATCCAAGGGGAGGGGGCTGGCCGGCCAAGGGGGGCGCGCCAGGAGAGTCCTACTCCCTCTAGGAGTAGGATTCCCCCCCATCCTAGTTGGAATAGGACTCCTTGAGGAGGGGAAAGAGAGAGAGGGGGGCCGGCCACCTCTCCTAGTCCTAATAGGACTAGGGAAGGGGGGAGGCGCGCGGCCACCTTGGGCTGCCCCTTTCTCCTTTCCACTAAAGCCCACTAAGGCCCATATACCTCCCGGGGGGTTCCGGTAACCTCTCGGTACTCCGGTAAAATCCCAATTTCACCCGGAACACTTCCGATATCCAAACATAGGCTTCCAATATATCAATCTTTATGTATCGACCATTTCAAGACTCCTCGTCATGTCCATGATCACATCCGGGATTCCGAACTACCTTCGGTACATCAAAATGCATAAACTCATAATAACTGTCAGCGTAACGTTAAGCGTGCGGACCCTACGGTTCGAGAACAATGTAGACATGACCGAGACACGTCTCCGGTCAATAACCAATAGCGGGACCTGGATGCCCATATTGGCTCCTACATATTCTACGAAGATCTTTATCGGTCAGACCGCATAACAACATACGTTGTTCCCTTTGTCAACGGTATGTTACTTGCCCGAGATTCGATCGTCGGTATCCAATACCTAGTTCAATCTCGTTACCGGCAAGTCTCTTTACTCGTTTCGTAATACATCATCTCGGAACTAACTCATTATTTGCAATGCTTGCAAGGCTTATGTGATGTGCATTACCGAGAGGGCCCAGAGATACCTCTCCGACAATCGGAGTGACAAATCCTAATCTCGAAATACGCCAACCCAACATCTACCTTTGGAGACACCTGTAGAGCTCCTTTATAATCACCCAGTAACGTTGTGACGTTTGGTAGCACACAAAGTGTTCCTCCGGTAAACGGGAGTTGCATAATCTCATAGTCATAGGAACATGTATAAGTCATGAAGAAAGCAATAGCAACATACTAAACGATCGGGTGCTAAGCTTATGAAATGGGTCATGTCAATCAGATCATTCAACTAATGATGTGACCTCGTTAATCAAATAACAACACCTTGTTCATGGTTAGGAAACATAACCATATTTGATTAACGAGCTAGTCAAGTAGAGGCATACTAGTGACACTAAGTTTGTCTATGTATTCACACATGTATTATGTTTCCGGTTAATACAATTCTAGCATGAATAATAAACATTTATCATGATATAAGGAAATAAATAATAACTTTATTATTGCCTCTAGGGCATTTTTCCTTCAGTCTCCCCCTTGCACTAGAGTCAATATCTAGATTACACAGTAATGATCTAACACCCATGGAGCCTTGGTGCTGATCATGTTTTGCTCGTGGAAGAGGCTTAGTCAACGGGTCTGCAACATTCAGATCCGTATGTATCTTGCAAATCTCTATGTCTCCCACCTGGACTAGAATCCCGGATGGAATTGAAGCGTCTCTTGATGTGCTTGGTTCTCTTGTGAAATCTGGATTTCTTTGCCAAGGCAATTGCACCAGTATTGTCACAAAAGATTTTCATTGGACCCGATGCACTAGGTATGACACCTAGATCGGATATGAACTCCTTCATCCAGACTCCTGCTGCTTCCGAAGCAGCTATGTACTCTGCTTCACATGTAGATCCTACCACGACGCTTTGTTCAGAACTGCACCAACTGACAGCTCCACCGTTTAGTATAAACACGTATCCGGTTTGCGATTTAGAATCGTCCGGATCAGTGTCAAAGCTTGCATCAACGTAACCATTTATGATGAGCTCTTTGTCACCTCCATATACGAGAAACATATCCTTAGTCCTTTTCAGGTTACTTTCAGGATGTTCTTGGACCGGCTGGTCAGTGATCCCACTCCTGGATTACTTGGTACCTCCTGCTAAACTTATAGAGGCACACATCAGGTCTGGTACATCAGCATTGCATACATGATAGAGCTATGCTGAAGCATAGGAACATCTTTCATTTTCTCTCTATCTTCTGCAGTGGTCGGACATTGGAGTCTTACTCAACTTCACACTTGTAACACGGGCAGAAACCCTTTCTTTGCTTGATCCATTTTGACTCTTCAAAACTTTGTCAAGGTATGTGCTTTGTGAAAGTCCAATTAATCGTCTTGAATCTATCTCTATAGATCTTAATGCCTAATATGTAGCAGCTTCACCGAGGGTCTTTCATTGAAAAAGCTTTTATTCAAGTATCCCTTTATGGCTATCCAAATTCTATATCATTTCCATTAGTCAATATGGTCATCCACATATAATATCAGAAATGCTACAGAGCTCCCACTCACTTTCTTGTAAATACAGGCTTCTCCAAAAGTCTGTATAAAACCAATGCTTTGATCACACTATCAAAGCGTTTATTCCAACTCCGAGAGGCTTGCACCAGTCCATAAATGGATTGCTGGAGCTTGCACACTTTGTTAGCTCCCTTTGGATCGACAAAACCTTCCGGTGCATCATATACAACTCTTCTTCCAGAAATCCATTCACGAATGCAGTTTTGACATCCATCTGCCAAATTTTTCATAAAATGCGGCAATTGCTAACATGATTACGGACAGACTTAAGCATCGCTACGGGTGAGAGGTCTCATCGTAGTCAATCCCTTGAACTTGTCCGAAACCTTTTGCGACAAGTCGAGCTTTGTAGACAGTAATATTACCGTCAGCGTCAGTCTTCTTCTTGAAGATCCATTTATTCTCAATTGCTTGCCGATCATTGGGCAAGTCAACCAAAGTCCATACTTTGTTCTCATACATGGATCCCATCTCAGATTTCATGGCTTCAAGCCATTTTGCGGAATCTGGGCTCACCATCGCTTCTTCATAGTTTGTAGGTTCATCATGATCTAGCAGCATGACTTCCAGAACAGGATTACCGTACCACTCTGGCGTGGATCTTACTCTGGTTGATCTACGAGGTTCAGTAGTATCTTGTTCTTGAAGTTTCATGATCATTATCATTAGCTTCCTCACTAATTGGTGTAGGTGTCGCAGAAACAGTTTCTGTGATGTACTACTTTCCAATAAGGGAGCAGGTACAGTTACCTCGTCAAGTTCTACTTTCCTCCCACTCACTTCTTTCGAGAGAAACTCCTTCTCTAGAAAGGATCATTCTTAGCAACAAATGTCTTGCCTTTGGATCTGTGATAGAAGGTGTACCCAACGGTCTCCTTTGGGTATCCTATGAAGACACATTTCTCCGATTTGGGTTCGAGCTTATCAGGTTGAAGATTTTTCACATAAGCATCGCAGCCCCAAACTTTAAGAAATGACAACTTTGGTTTCTTGCCAAACCATAGTTCATAAGGCGTCGTCTCAACGGATTTAGATGATGCCCTATTTAACGTGAATGCAGCTGTCTCTAAAGCATAACCCCAAAATGATAGCGGTAAATCTGTAAGAGACATCATAGATCACACCATATCTAGTAAAGTATGATTACGATGTTCGGACACACCATTACGCTGTGGTGTTCCAGGTGGCGTGAGTTGCGAAACTATTCCGCATTGTTTCAAATGAGACCAAACTCGTAACTCAAATATTCTCCTCCACGGATTAAGATTTCGTAGAAACTTTATTTTCTTGTTACGATGATTTTCCAACTTCACTCTGAAATTCTTGAACTTTTCAAATGTTTTCAGACTTATGTTCATTAAGTAGATATCCATATCTGCTTAATCATCTGTGAAGGTGAGAAAATAACGATATCCGCCACGAGCCTCAATATTCATCGGACCACATACATCTGTATGTATGATTTCCAACAAATCTGTTGCTCTCTCCATAGTACCGGAGAACGGCGTTTTAGTCATCTTGCCCATGAGGCACGGTTCGCAAGTACCAAGTGATTCATAATCAAGTGGTTCCAAAAGTCCATCAGTATGGAGTTTCTTCATGCGCTTTACACCGATATGACCTAAACGGCAGTGCCACAAATAAGTTGCACTATCATTATCAACTCTGCATCTTTTGGCTTCAACATTATGAATATGTGTATCACTACTATCGAGATTCATCAAAAATAGACCACTCTTCAAGGGTGCATGACCATAAAAGATATTACTCATATAAATAGAACAACCATTATTCTCTGATTTAAATGAATAACCGTCTCGCATCAAACCAGATCCAGATATAATGTTCATGCTCAACACTGGCACCAAATAACAATTATTTAGGTCTAATACTAATCCCGAAGGTAGATGTAGAGGTAGTGTGCTGACCGCGATCACATCGACTTTGGAACCATTTACCACGCGCATCGTCACCTCGTCCTTTGCCAGTGTTCCCTTAATCCGTAGTCCCTGTTTCGAGTTGCAAATATTAGCAACAGAACCAGTATCAAATACCTAGGTGCTACTGCGAGCTCTAGTAAGGTACACATCAATAACATGTATATCACATATACCTTTGTTCACCTTGCCATCCTTCTTATCCGCCGAATACTTGGGGCAGTTCCGCTTCCAGTGACCAGTCTGCTTGCAGTAGAAGCACTCAGTTTCAGGCTTAGGTCCAGACTTGGGTTTCTTCTCCTGAGTAGCAACTTGCTTGCTGTTCTTCTTGAAGTTCCCCTTCTTCTTCCCTTTGCCCTTTTTCTTGAAACTAGTGGTCTTGTTGATCATCAACACTTGATGCTCCTTCTTGATTTCTACCTCCGCAGCCTTTAGCATTGCGAAGAGCTCGGGAATTGTCTTATCCATCCCTTGCATATTATAGTTCATCACGAAGCTCTTGTAGCTTGGTGGAAGTGATTGGAGAATTCTGTCAATGACGCTATCATCCGGAAGATTAACTCCCAGTTGAATCAAGTGATTACAATACCCAGACATCTTGAGTATATGCTCACTGACAGAACTATTCTCTTCCATCTTGCAGCTATAGAATTTATTGGAGACTTCATATCTCTCAATCCGGGCATTCTGCTGGAATATTAACTTCAACTCCTGGAACATCTCATATGCCCCATGACGTTCAAAACATCGTTGAAGTCCCGGTTCTAAGCCGTAAAGCATGGCACATTGAACTATCGAGTAGTCATCAGCTTTGCTCTGCCAGACGTTCTTAACGTTGTCAGTTGCATCAGCAGCAGGCCTGGCACCCAGTGGTGCTTCCAGGACGTAACTCTTCTGTGCAGCAATGAGGATAATCCTCAAGTTACGGACCCAGTCCGTGTAATTGCTACCATCATCTTTCAACTTTGCTTTCTCAAGGAACGCATTAAAATTCAACGGAACAACAGCACGGGCCATCTATCTACAATCAACATAAACAAGCAAGATACTATCAGGGACTAAGTTCATGATAAATTTAAGTTCAATTAATCATATTACTTAAGAACTCCCACTTAGATAGACATCCCTCTAATCATCTAAGTGATCACGTGATCCAAATCAACTAAACCATAACCGATCATCACGTGAAATGGAGTAGTTTTGAATGGTGAACATCGCTATGTTGATCATATCTACTATATGATTCACGCTTGACCTTTCGGTCTCAGTGTTCCGAGGCCATATCTGCATATGCTAGGCTTGTCAAGTTTAACCTGAGTATTCTGCGTGTGCAAAACTAGCTTGCACCCATTGTAGATGGACGTAGAGCTTATCACACCCGATCATCATGTGGTGTCTGGGCACGACGAACTTTGGCAATGGTGCATACTCAGGGAGAACACTTTTTATCTTGAAATTTAGTGAGAGATCATCTTATAATGCTACCGTCAATCAAAGCAAGATAAGATGCATAAAAGATAAGCATCACATGCAATCAATATAAGTGATATGATATGGCCATCAACATCTTGTGCTTGTGATCTCCATCTCCGAAGCACCGTCATGATCACCATCGTCACCGGCGCGACACCTTGATCTCCATCGTAGCATCGTTTCCGTCTCGCCAATCTTATGCTTCTACGACTATCGCTACCGCTTATTGATAAAGTAAAGCATTACAGGGTGATTGCATTGCATACAATAAAGCGACAACCATATGGCTCCTGCCAGTTGCCGATAACTTGGTTACAAAACATGATCATCTCATACAATAAAATTTAGCATCATGCCTTGACCATATCACATCACAACATGCCCTGCAAAAACAAGTTAGACGTCCTCTACTTTGTTTGTTGCAAGTTTTACGTGGCTGCTACGGGCTTAAGCAAGAACCAATCTTACCTACGCATCAAAACCACAACGATAGTTTGTCAAGTTGGTGCTGTTTTAACCTTCGCAAGGACCGGGCGTAGCCACACTCGGTTCAACTAAAGTTGGAGAAACTGACACCCGCCAACCACCTATGTGCAAAGCACGGCGGTAGAACCAATCTCACGTAAGCGTACGCGCAATGTCGGTCCGGGCCGCTTCATCCAACAATACCGCCGAACCAAAGTATGACATGCTGGTAAGCAGTATGACTTATATCGCCCACAACTCACTTGTGTTCTACTCGTGCATATAACATCAAACCATAAAACCTAGGCTCGGATACCAATGTTGGGGAACGTAGTAATTTCAAAAAAATTCCTACGCACATGCCAGATCATGGTGATGCATAGCAACGAGAGGGGAGAGTGTTGTCTACGTACCCTCGTAGACCGAAGCGGAAGCGTTGGCGCAATGTAGAGGAAGTAGTCGTACGTCTTCCCGGTCCAACCGATCCAAGCACCGTTACTCCGGCACCTCCGAGTTCTTGGCACACGTTCAGCTCGATGACGCTCCTCGGGCTCCGATCCAGCAAAGCTTCGGGGAGGAGTTCCGTCAGCACGATGGCATGGTGACGATCTTGATGTTCAACCGTCGCAGGGCTTCACCTAAGCACCACTACAATATGACCGAGGTGGAATATGGTGGAGGGGGGCACCGCACACGGCTAAGGAACGATCACGAAGATCAACTTGTGTGTTCTAGGGTGCCCCCTTGCCCCCGTATATAAAGGAGCCAAGGGGAGGGGCCGGCCGGCCAAGGAGGGCGCGCCAAGGGGGAGTCCTACTGCCACCGGGAGTAGGACTCCCTTCTTTCCTAGTTGGAGAAGGAGAAGTGGGAAAGAGGAGGAAGAGGGAAAGGAAAGGGGGGGCGCCGCCCCCCTCTCCTTGTCCTATTCGGACTAGGGAGGGGAGGGGCGCGCGGCCACCTCTTGCCTCCTTTCCTCTTCTCCCTTAGGGCCCATGTAGGCCCAATAACCCCCGGGGGGGTTCCGGTAACCCCCCAGTACTCCGGTAAAATCCCGATTTCACCCGGAATGAATCCGATATCCAAATATAGGCTTCCAATATATCGATCTTTATGTCTCCACCATTTCGAGACTCCTCGTCATGTCCATGATCACATCCGGGACTCCGAACAACCTTCGGTACATCAAAATACATAAACTCATAATGAAATTGTCATCGTAACGTTAAGCGTGCGGACCCTACGGTTCGAGAACAATGTAGACATGACCGAGACACGTCTCCGGTCAATAACCAATAGCGGAACCTGGATGCTCATATTGGTTCCTACATATTCTATGAAGATCTTTATCGGTCAGACCGCATAACAACATACGTTGTTCCCTTTGTCATCGGTATGTTACTTGCCCGAGATTCGATCGTCGGTATCTCAATACCTAGTTCAATATCGTTACCGGCAAGTCTCTTTACTCGTTCCGTAATACATCATCTCACAACTAACTCATTAGTTGCAATGCTTGCAAGGCTTATGTGATGTGCATTACCGAGAGGGCCCAGAGATACCTCTCCGACAATCGGAGTGACAAATCCTAATCTTGAAATACGCCAACCCAACATGTACCTTTGGAGACACCTGTAGAGCACCTTTATAATCACCCAATTACGTTGTGACGTTTGGTAGCACACAAAGTGTTCCTCCGGCAAACGGGAGTTGCATAATCTCATAGTCATAGGAACATGTATAAGTCATGAAGAAAGCAATAGCAACATACTAAACGATCGGGTGCTTAGATAATGGAATGTGTCATGCCAATCAGATCATTCACCTAATGATGTGATCCCGTTAATCAAATAACAACTCTTTGTCCATGGTTAGGAAACATAACCATCTTTGATTAACGAGCTAGTCAAGTAGAGGCATACTAGTGACACTCTGTTTGTCTATGTATTCACACATGTATTATGTTTCCGGTTAATACAATTCTAGCATGAATAATAAAAATTTATCATGATATAAGGAAATAAATAATAACTTTATTATTGCCTCTAGGGCATATTTCCTTCAGAACTAACTGCGCTGCGCTCCACGGTGAACAGGGACGACGTGATACTCGATAAAAGATCCAAGTCCACCTCCTTTAAACCGGCGGACGAAATAGTCAAATTCCAAGTCCATCCAACGGACCCTACAAAAACAGCTTCCATCGGGGCACAATTAAACCCTGATGTCGACGCCGCACTGCGAGAGTTCCTACGCGAGAACTGGGACATTTTTGCCTGGCACCCTTCAGACATGCCAGGAATCCCACGCAGGCTGGCTGAGCACGGCCTAAATATCCTAAAAGGATTCAAGCCAGTCAATCAGGCTCTTCGACGTTTCTCCGAACCTAAGAGACAAGCCATGGGAGAGGAACCAGCCAAGCTATTGGAGGCCGGATTCATCAGAGACATAAAACATCTGGACTGGCTAGGAAACCCGGTGATGGTACCAAAGAAGGACAAATCCTGGCGCTTGTGCGTCGATTTTAAGGACCTTAATAAGGCCTGCCCAAAGGATCCCTTCCCCCTCCCCCGCATCGATCAAATCATCGACGCTACCGCAGGACATGATTGATTATGTTTCCTCGACGCATACTCCGGCTACCATCAGATTAAAATGGCAGAGCCAGACCAAGCCGCAACGGCATTCATCACACCATACGGCCCATTCTGCTTCAACACAATGCCCTTCGGGCTCAAAAACGCCGGCGCAACATATCAGCGCATGATTCAAACATGTCTGGCAAACCAGATCGGCAAAACAGTGGAGGCATACGTAGACTATGTGGTCGTTAAAACCAAGCATGTCAAAACTCTAGTAGACGACTTGAGGCTCACATTCGACAACCTCCGAACATATGACATCAAGCTCAATCCGGAAAAATGCGTTTTCGGCGTACCAGCAGGAAAGCTCCTGGGATTCATTGTCTCCAGTAGAGGTATTGAAGCTAATCCGGCCAAAATCCGAGCGTTATCACAGTTGGCTACCCCAACAGACCTCAAACAAATACAAAAATTGACTGGATGCGTGGCGGCTCTAAGCCGCTTTATCTCCTGCTTGGGGGCATTACCCCTTTATCGCCTCCTCTGGCGCACCGAACACTTCGAGTGGACGGATGCCACCACGGCCGGACTCAACGAAATAAAAGCCATATTGGCAACAAACCCAGTCCTGGCCGCGCCAAACATTGGCGAACCAATGCTATTATACATTGCGGCAACTCATCAAGTAGTAAGCGCAGTGCTCGTCATCGAGCGAGAAGTGGACGGACACAAATTCCCCCTTCAAAAGCCGGTTTACTATGTGTCCACTGTCCTTACTCCATGCAAATCACGGTACCCGCATTATCAAAAGATAGCGTACGCAGTATTTATGGCATCCCGAAAGCTGTGACACTACTTTCAAGAGTGTTCGATAACGGTAGCCTCGGAAGTACCACTTAACGATATTATAAACAACCGCGACGTGACGGGCCGGATTGCCAAATGGGCCATTGAGCTCCTCCTGTTCGACATAACTTACAAGCCACGGCGAGCTATTAAGTCACAAGTTTTGGCTGACTTCGTCGCTGAGTGGACGGAAGCCGAACTCCCTAAAGAGTACGACACATATTCAAACTGGATCATGCACTTCGACGGCTTCAAAATGTTGGCTGGTCTGGGGGCTGGCGTCGTTTTGACGTCCCCAACAGGAGATACCGTTCAATACGTACTACAGATAATGTATACGGACTCCAACAACACAGCCGAATATGAGGCCCTTCTACATGGTCTCCGGATGACAGTATCCATGGGCATTCAACGCCTAGAGGTGCGTGGGGATTCGAACCTCGCGATATCCCAAATAAATGGAGACTTTGATGCCAAGGATCCGAAAATGGCAGCTTATCGCAATGCTGTCCTAAAAATGTCAGCTCGGTTCGAGGGGCTCGAATTTCACCATGTGGCTCGGGAAAACAATCAGGCGGCGGATATCCTCGCCCGCATCGGCGCAAAATGTGACGCGGTCCCTCCCAACATATTTCTGGAAAGGCTCTTCAAGCCATCCGTAGCATGGGAAGGGGACACCGGTAACAACAGTCCGGACCCGGCCAAAATACCCGATACCGAACTCTCTGACACAATCGGAGGCTACGCCACAGAAATAACACAATCAGCCCACGAAATAATGGCCATTATTGCCCCGTGGACAGAACCATTCCTGGCCTACCTAACTAGACAGGAACTTCCGGAGGACCAAAATGAGGCACGCTGCATAGTGCGGCGATCCAAGGCCTACAGGGTCCATGAGGGAGAATTGTACAAAAAAAGTGCTACCGGAGTCCTTCAAAGGTGCATCTCCGAAGAGGAAGGGCGGAACCTTTTGGCAGAAATTCACGCCGGACTCGGCGGTCATCATGCCGCAGCCCGGGCTCTTGTAAGCAAGGCCTTCCGTACATGATTCTATTGGCCAACAGCCTGGGCAGATGCACAGGACTTGGTCCAATGTTGCGTCGGTTGCCAGCTCTTTGCAAATCAAAGCCACATGCCACCCACCATCCTCCAAACAATCCCCATTACATGGCCCTTCGCGGTCTGGGGGCTTGACATGGTTGGACCCTTTAAAGGGGGAACCCACAAGAAAAAGTATTTATTGGTCATGGTGGATAAATTCACCAAATGGATAGAGGCTAAACCGGTTAAAACAGCCGAATCAGGACCGGTGATAGATTTCATATCCGGGGTTGTACACCGTTACGGCGTCCCCTACAGCATCATCACTAATAACGGCACGAACTTCACGGCCGACGAGGTAAAACTCTGGTGCAGCAAAATGGGCATCAAGCTCGATTATGCTTCAGTCTATCACCCACAAACCAACAGTCAAGTCGAACGAGCAAATGGTCTTATAATGAGCGGCATTAAACCCAGATTAGTGCGCTCCTTAATGGAGTCTGACACGCACTGGGTAGAGGATCTCGACTCCATACTCTGGGGGCTGCGGACCACGCCGAATCGTAGTACCGGATATACACCATTTTTTATGGTGTACGGCGCAGAGGCAGTCTTGCCCTGTGACATAATTCATGACTCACCTCGAGTGCGCATGTACGAAGAAAGAGAAGCCGAGCTCGATCGGCAGGACAGTCTGGACACCTTGGAAGAAGAGCGCGACGTAGCCAAAGCCCGTTCTGCATTTTACCAGCAACAGGCTCGCAGATACCAAAGCAGAGAAGTACGGGCCAAAACTTATAATGTTGGCGAACTAGTTCTAAGGCTGCCGGATAAGAAAAAGAACAAGCTCGAGCCCAAATGGGAAGGTCCCTTCATTATCGACCAAGTTCTGACCGGTGGAGCGTACCGTCTGCGAGATGCATCGACTAGTCGACTCGAGCCGAACCCATGGAACGCAGCCAGGCTTCGAAGATTCTACGCCTGGCACCAGACTTTATGTTAGTCCCCTCCCCTTGTCCATTTTCTGCATATGCATCATCTGTCTTGTTTCCCTTTCTTTCTTTTATTTCTCTAGGCCTTCAAGGGTCACCTTGTGCCTCACTCATACATTACAGATGCGCTAGCCGCACTCTTCATACCTGGGAGCTTCTTTCGTAGAAGCTTAAATTATTTACCTGGGCCTCACGCCCAACACATGTGTTATACTTCCGCATGTACCTTTTTTCACCATTATATGCATCGATATGACTTAAGTTTTGGCCAAGTTGGGTTGCCTGGTTCTTGTATTTATGCCCTACGTTCCCATTAATTCAGCTAGGGCATAAGGGGAGCACCTTTGCGATTGTTACCGCCGGGTCAGCCGGACGTGTACCTCAGACTGGGTGAAGCCGAAAGCTAGCGTTCTTAAGGGAATATTCGGTCGGTGAACAAAAGATGAATTTTACTTATTATCCATATTTGCCCCTAGAATCTCTTTCTGCGCTTCTTGTCATAGTCCGGACATGCACTTTAGGGCATGCTTACCCAGGGAAAGGAACCCTTAACGGAACTATTCTCCCTGGAAGATGTTTCTTACTACCCATGTAATATAACATAACTAGTTGGGCACTTGTATGATAAAGCACTAATGACCCCTACGCCTGATCTCCACGCATGCCCCGGTTCTTACATAACCGAGAGGGTATTCAGATACACTCCGGACCGTCGGGTCCCGAGGTCGAAGCAAAAAGGTCCGCCACGACAAATGATCTACAATCCGGCTAGAAGGCATTATACATGTCACTTTAAAATTACATAGTCAATTTGACTGGTTGAATTCCTCTTCAATACCATCCAATAGGCTGTCTAGTCTACAGTCCTGTTGGGAATACTTTGCGGCCAATTCTACTTGGTCGTACACTAAGCTCACAGGGATCTCCTTCCCATCGGGCCCCACAGGTCCGACTTCGGCCATGTGGTTCGGGTCAGCCTTCGTGTACCGTGTCTTCACCATTGCCCAAGCTTCCCTGGCGCCCTGACGGCAGGCCGATATCTTCCATAATCGGAAGCGCCACCGCACTCCCTTTAGCTTTTCTGCAAGCTCTCCAAGGCCTTCGAGTATGGAGATAGATGGCCACAAGGCCTGGGCGACGCCTTGCATCACCTGTCGAACTCGTTCGTGCAGCTATGAGAGCTTGGGAAGAAGGTCACCCGTTGAACCGGGCATTTCCTCGGCAGGACGACCTGTTAGCATACCTACAGACATAACTCTGTCAGCCAGCTTCCTCGCCGAACTCTTTTTCAAAGTTCGTTCAAGCACTTAATAAATATGCCGCGTCGAAGCCGCCGATTTTCCTTAGCAGAGTCCGACAGTTGGGCACGAACATCTTGTAGTTCCACACCCAGCTTGGTGTTGGCATCTAGGAGATCATTTTTCTCCTGCCTCACCCTCGTAAGCACGTTCTCACCGGCCTTCAGCTGGCGTAGCAGCTGTTGCTTATCCGGATTTACTCCAGTGTCATCTGCAATTTTATCGTCAGATTTGCATACATGCCGCATTCTATATGACACTTATCATTTGAAGGATATGTTACCAGAGGGGGTCTCTTTGGGCTCCCCTGCTGCGGCCAGTGAGGCCTGAAGTTGGGCTTTGCACTCTTCCAGCTCCTGGGACAGTTGAGTATTCTTTTCTGTAAGAACCTGCATAACAAATGATCCTTAAATCAGTTATCCTAACTGTTTCAAGTCTCAGGGGCTACTGATATATATAATCACCAAATTTTCTCACCCGTATGTCTTTTACAAACTGCTCCGTGGCTCTGGCTTGACCATTTTGAGTGGCACGGAGGTGCGCGTCTCCCGAGTTGAAGGCATCCAATGCCTCTTGGGAGAAACAAGCGTCACGAAGAACAGTCCGGCGACGCCTGTGGTTCATGGCACTTTCCACCTCGGAATTGGTGGCGGACAGTTTATCCGCATCCTCTGTCGGAGGAGCACCCGGCGCACGCCTCATATTCATTCCCGCCTCCGAATCCGGCCTTGGAGCCTGGCTTGTGGAGGCGCGATTGGTAGCCTCTCCGGGTATAGTCCGGCGAGCGCTCCTTTTCCTGAAAAGAAGGCATGGGCGTTAGTATGCCTCTGAGAATAATGTCTTGCAATAAAGATGGCGCGTCGGTGTCTCAATCCGGACTGCGGGTCTTTTCAGCCAGCCTGGCCTCGCGGCCCCTTGTTGGCCAGTCGCCACAGGCTTGGCCTTCTGCCTCGAGGACCTCCCCTGCAAAACACGCCTGTTATACGGCGATCAAAAACACGCAAGGACGGATCCCTTTTTGAAGTGCTGGGACTTTGGTCTCGGTCACCTGTGAGGCTGGAACTAGCCCTGGGTAATCGGCCATAATGGCCACCAAAGCATTATCATTGCTCGATTGGTAAAACACCCCATTGATCAGCTCCACAAATATGTCCGGATCCTCTTGGGAGGCCGGATCGAGGGACCGTCCAGGGTCCTCGAGTTGTGGAGGGGGTTGTTTATCTCCCTTACAGCCTGGCGCAGTTCCTGCGTAGAAATCGCTAAACTGAATACTTAACTGCGGAAATATGAAACGGATGGGCGAGAAAAAGTCACCGCTTACCCAGCTCGGAGGATTGTACATAGAAAATCCGCCCTGCGGGTTGACACGAAGGAATTCCTCCTCTTCTCCCTTGTACAAAGTGGATAAGATCTTTATTAGATCAGCAACCGATCCCGGCCCTTTACGGCCGTAGCGGGTGGCGTCATCCTCCCCGTTGAAATCCCACATGGGGTGGCCTCTATACTAAAGTGGCTGCACCCCCCGCATGATACATATGGCCATGACCTCGATCATGGTCAATCCGGATCGAGCTAAAAAACTTATCCAGCTCATCAGGTAAAGAACGTCCCTGTCATCTTCCTCCAGGGGGCTCCGTGGACGCCAGCTCCGGCGCTTCTTCGAAGGGGC
Source organism: Triticum urartu (assembly GCF_003073215.2). NCBI lineage: Eukaryota > Viridiplantae > Streptophyta > Magnoliopsida > Poales > Poaceae > Triticum > Triticum urartu. The sequence goes on from NC_053025.1 coordinate 117,919,763, forward strand.
GTTGTGGAACTCAGGAAGGCTGATCCGAATAGGATCCGGGAGGGGGACGTCTTCTATATAAAACCATTCTGAAGGCCAGTCTTCGGACGTCTTCTTTGGGGTTCCGGACAGGTATCCGGTCCCGGCAACACGCCACACTTCGGCTCCGCCCACTTGATATATTGACCCCTTCTGAGAAAGGGGCACAAGGCAGAACAACTTCTTCCACAGAGCGAAATGAGCCTCACAGCCCAAAAACAACTCGCAAAGGGCTACTAATCCCGCGATATGCAGCATGGAGGCAGGCGTAAGGTTGTGCAACTGGAGGCCGTAGAACTCCAGGAGCCCCCGGAGAAACGGATGAATTGGGAATCCGAGCCCTCTTACCAAATAAGGGACAAGGCATACCCGCTCTCCCTTGGAGGGATTGGGAAGGCTCTCCACTTGCTCTCCGCCATTATAGGTGGCAAGCCTGGCTCGAACCGGGACCATGTACGCTGGGGGAAGAAATCCCTTTGTCTGAAGCATCACTAATTTGCTGTGCGGGACGGAACATCTCTCCCAATCTCCAGGCGTGGAGCTAGGGAGCGAGAGGAGGAGCTGGGTCGACCGGCCATGATGGAATGGATCTCTGTTGGGCGCGCTCCGATGAAGGCTCGCCAAGGGAGGATGGTGTGATTTGGATCTGAATCCTCGTCTTTTTAATAGGCGGCTCATTCACACAACTAGGGGGGTAAATGTGAAAACACCCTGGCTCTTCACATTCGCTCCACACGTGGAAAGTGGCTATTATTGGGCGTGGAAGCCAAGGAGTGCAACATTCACAAGAAACCAGACACTATTTCGACAGGTACACAGAATTTGGAGAGGAACCCGCCTTGCAATGCCGAAGAAATACTGCGCGCCGGACTCATCGTCATTGAAGCCTGGTTCGGGGGCTACTAAGAGAGTCCTGGATTAGGGGGTCTCCGGATAGCCGGACTATATCCATTGGTCGGACTGTTAGACTATGAAGATACACGATTGAAGACTTCGTCTCGTGTCCGGATGGGACTCTACTTGGCGTGGAAGGCAAGCTAGGCAATACGGATATGGATATCTCCTCCTTTGTAACCGACCTTGTGTAACCCTAACCCTCTCCAGTGTCTATATAATCCGAAGGGTTTTAGTCTGTGGACAACAATCACAACATACAATCATACCATAGGCTAGCTTCTAGGGTTTAGCCTCTCTGATCTCGTGGTAGATCTACTCTTGTACTCCCCATATCATCAATATCAATCAAGCAGGACGTAGGGTTTTACCTCCATCAAGAGGGCCCGAACCTGGGTAAAACATTGTGTCCCCTGCCTCCTGTTACCATCCGGCCTAGACGCACAGTTCGGGACCCCCTACCCGAGATCCACCGGTTTTGACACCGACAGTGGTAATAGGTAATGCTTTGATAGTTTTATTAGGCACCCATATAGCTTTCTTTAGGGGGAATTCCTGTTGTTTGGTCTAACATAGCAAGAAACAGCCTCACCATGTTGATTTTTGAATAGCTTATAGTATCCAGAGAATAATCATCAGCATATTCAAGGATCGGAGAGTTATATCCCTAAAGTAATGCTGGATCGAGCGTTTTGCTCTTGGCAGGTGATAAACCAAAAGTATAGGGGATTAGTTGTAGCCACTTTTGATAAGTAAGAGTGTCGAACCCAAGGAGGAGCTAAAGGTAGAACAAATATTCCCTCAAGTTCTATCAACCACCGATACAACTCTACGCACGCTTAACGTACGCTTTACCTAGAACAAGTATGAAACTAGAAGTACTTTATAGGTGTTGTAGGATAGGTTTGCAAGATAATAAAGAGCATGTAAATAGAAACTAGGGGTTGTTTAGATAAATAAACAATTAAGTTAGTATCATGAGTGTGGAAAAGTGGTGTTAGGAGTTACGGAAGTGTCCCTAAGCAATTGACTACGTTACTAGACCGATAGCAAGTTTTATGTGGGAGAGGCCACTGCTAGCATGTCACCGCTGACTTGGAATTCTATGCACTTATCATTGTAACTATTAGCAAGCATCCGCAACTTCTAACCTTCATTAAGGTAAAACCCAACCATAGCATTAAGATATATTGGTCCCCCTTCAATCCCGTATGCATCAATTTCTATGCTAGGTTGATGCTGCTATCACCCTTGCCCTCCAATACATAGTCCTAACATACAACTAACCCTATGGTGTGATCCATACACGCGCTCATATGATGGGCACCAAAAGACAGCAACATAACCACAAGCAAATTAAACCAATCATAGCAATTCACCAATCACCGATAGGACAACAAAAATCTACTCAAGCATCATAGGATGGCAACACATTATTGGATAATAATATGAAGCATAAAGCACCATGTTCAAGTAGAGGGTAGAGTGGGTTCTGGGAGAGTGGACCGCTGAATATAGATGGGGGAAGGTGATGAAGATGTTGGGGAAGATGACGGAGGTGTTGGTGTAGATCGTCGTCACACGATGATTGCCCCGACGGCGTTCCGGCGCCACCGGGAGAGAGGGGGAGAGAGCCCCCCTCCTTCTTATTCTTCCTTCACCTTCCGTCTAGACGGGAGGAGAGTTTCCCCTCTGGTCCTTGGACTCCATGGAGGCATAGGGGCAGGAGCCCCTCTAAGATTGGATCTCTCTCTATTTCCTTCTCTTTCTGCGTTCCCAGATTCTGGCCTTTCGCCATTTCTTAAATTCCCGGAGATCCGTAACTCCGATTGGGCTGAAATTTTAACACGATTTTTATCCAGATATTAGCTTTCTTGCAGTCGAAGAAGGGCACCAACCACCTTACAGGGTGGCCACAAGACTCCCAGGCGCGCCCAGGGTAGGGGGCGCGCCCCTAGGGCTTGTGGGCCCCTCGGGCATCATCTTATGTTGATTCTTTTCCCCAAAATCACATATATTTCAAAAAAAATCTTCGTAAGTTTTTATCGCGTTTGGACTCTATTTGATATGGATATTCTGCGAAACAAAAAACATGCAACAAAGAGGATCTGGCACTGGGCACTCGTTCAATATGTTAGTCCCTAAAATAATATAAAAAGTTGCCAAAAGTATATGAAAGTTGTAGAATATTGGCATGAAACAATTAAAAATTATATATACTACGGAGACGATCAGCATCCCCAAGCTTAATTTCTGCTCGTCCTCGACTAGGTAAATGATAAAAAAATAATTTTTGATGTGGAATGCTACCTAGCAAAATCTTGATCACATAATCTAATCATGGCATGAATATTAAGACACGAGTGATTTAAAGCAATAGTCTATCATTTGACATAGAGACAATAATACTTCAAGCATACTAATAAAGCAATCATGTCTTATCAAAATAACATGGCCAAAGAAAGGTATTCCTACAAAATCATATAGTCTTGCTATGCTCCATCTTCATCACACAAAGTATTTCATCATGCACAACCCCGATGACAAGCCAAGCAATTGTTTCTTCCTTTGATGTTCTCAAGCCTTTTCAACTTTCACGCAATACATGAGTGTGAGCCATGGATATATAGCACTATAGGTGGAATAGAATATGGTGGTTGTGAGGAGAAGACAAAAAGGAGAAAGTCTCACATCAACTAGGCAAATTAATGGGCTATGGAGATGCCCATCAATTGATATTGATGCATGTGAGTAGGGGTTGCCATGAAACGGATGCACTAGAGCTATAAGTGTATGAAAGCTCACAAATGAAACTAAGTGGGTGTGCATACAACTTGCTTGCTCATGAAGAGCTCGGGCATTTGAGGAAGCCCATCATCGGAATAAACAAGCCAAGTTCTATAATGAAAAATTCCCACTAGTATATGAAAGCGATAACTCAAGAGACTCTCTATATGAAAAACATGGTGCTACTCTGAAGCACAAGTGTGGTAAAATGATAGTAACGTTGACCCTTCTCTCTCTTTTTCTCTCATTTTTTTGGGCTCTTTGGCATCTTTTTTTATTTTGGGCTCATTGACCTCTTTTTATTTTTGTAAGTCTGAAGTCTCATCCCGACCCAAGGGAATCATAGCCTCCATAATCCTTTCCTCATTGGGGCAATGCTCTAATAATGATGATCATCACACTTTTATTTACTTACAACTCGATATTACAACTTGATAAAACGGATACATGATGACTATATGAATGCCTCTAGAAATGTACCAGGATTTGAATGATCTAGCATAGCAAAGATATCAAAAAAATCGGACAAGCCATGAAAATATCATGCTAGCTATCTTACGATCATGCAAAGCAATATGACAGTGAACGCTCAAGTCATGTATATGATGATGATGGAAGTTGCACAGCAATATATCTTGGAATGGCTATGGAAATGCCAAGATAGGTAGGTATGGTGGCTGTTTTGAGGAAGGTATAAGGATGGTTTTATGCACCGATGAAAGTTGTGCGGCACGAGAGAGGCTAGAAATGGTGGATGGGTGAGAGTGCGTATAATCCATGGACTCAACATTAGTCATAAAGAACTCACATACTTGTTGCAAAAATGCAATTAGCCATTGAAGCAAAGTACTAATACGCATGCCCCCAGGGGGTAGATTGGTAGGAAAAGACCATCGCTCGTCCCCGACCGCCACTCATAAGGAAGACAATCAAAAAATAAATCATGATCCGACTTCATCACATAACGGTTCACCATGCGTGCATGCTTCGGGAATCACAAACCTTAACACAAGTATTTCTACTAATCCACAATTACTCATTAGAATGACTCTAATATCACCATCTTTATATTGGAAAACTATTTCAAGGCATCAAACATATCATATTCAGTGATCTACAAGTTTTTATGTAGGATTTTATGACTAACCATGTGAATGACCAATTCCTGTTAACTCTCTAAATAGATATACGTGAAGCAAGAAAGTTTAATTCTTTCTACAAAAGATATGCCCACGCTCTAACAAATATAAGTGAAGCAAAATAGCATTCTACAAATGACGGTTTTCTATGTGTAGAGAAACAGGCAATCCAAACTTCAAAAGATATAAGTGAAGCACATGAAGCATTCTATAAATCCATACTCAAAAGATATAAGTGAAGTGCGAAGAGCATTCTATAAATCAACGAAGGACTATCTCATACCATCATGGTGCATTATTAAAAGAAAAATAAAAAATCGCACGACGCTCCAAGAATTTACTGCATATCACGTGACGAATAAAAACATAGCTCCAAGTAAAGTTACCAGTGGTCGTTAGAAGAAAGAGGGGATGCCTTCCTGGGCATCCCCAAGCTTAGTTGCTTGGGAGTCCTTGAATATTACCTTGGGGTGCCTCGGGCATCCCCAAGCTTAGTCTCTTGCCACTCCTTATTCCTTCATCCATCGTGATCTTACCCAAAACTTGAAAACTTCGATCACACAAAACTTAACAAAACCCCTTGTGAGATCCATTAGTATAATAAAGCAAATCACCAATTTAAGTACTGTTGAAAACTCACTCATATTTTATTTTTTCATTATAACTACTATACTCTAACTTCACCATGGCTTATATCACCGATACAATCCATAGATTCATCAAAACACGCAAAATAATGCATAAAAAAGGATCTGCCTTAAACAGGATAGTCTGTAGTAATCTGAACTGTAACACCCACGATGATGCGGCTATATCTCCCACGTGTCGGAGCACGACTTAGAGGCATAACCGCATAGTAGGCATGTCGCAAGAGGGGTAATCTTTACACATCCCATGTACTGAATAAGAAAGGGATAAAGAGTTGGCTTACAATCGCCACTTCACACAATACATAAATATATCATACATCATCCAGAATACAAACAAGGTCCGACTATGGAACCAAACATAAATAAAGACAACCCCAAATGCTAGATCCCTGATCGCCCCAACTGGGCTCCTCTACTGATCATCCGGAAAATACACATAGTAACGCCCCGAATCCTCGTCGAACTCCCACTTGAGTTCAGTAGCGTCCCCTGCACTGGCATCATCGGCACCTGCATCTGTTTGGAAGTATCTGTGAGCAATGTTGAGGATATCGCTTATCGGGAACTTATCGGTCAACCCATGATAAGGGAAAAATCGGCCAGTTTATCGGCATATCGGCCGATTTATCGTCATATTGGCTGATTTATCGGTCAGACACGGGTAAGCGATAAATTGACCGATTTATCAGAATATCAGAAGATATCTTGAATAGTGTCTGTGAGTCACAGGGAATCGGCAATGTCACACCCTCGCGACCAAAACTATTTAAACTTATAGGTAGGAAAGGTAGGGAGGTGGAGCTGCAGCAAGCACTAGCATATATGGTGGCTAACTTACGTAAAATAGAGCGAGAAGAGAAGCAAAGCACGGTCAAGAAACTAATAAGTGATCAAGAAGTGATCCTGAAACTACTTATGTCCAAGCATAACACGAGACCGTGTTCTCTTCCCGGACTCCGCCGAAAAGAGAACATCACGGCTAAACACGCGGTTGATTCATTTTAATTAAGTTAAGTGTCAAGTTTTCTACAACCGGATATTAACAAATTCCCATCTGCCCATAACCGTGGGCACGGCTTTCGAAAGTTCAAAACCCTGCAAGGGTGTCCCAATTTAGCCCATCACAAGCTCTCATGGTCAACGAAGGATATTCCTTCTCCCAGGACGACCCGATCAGACTCGGAATCACGGTTACAAGACATTTCGACAATGGTAAAACAAGACCCGCAAGACCACCCGCTGTGCTGACAAATCCCGATAGGAGCTGCACATATCTAGTTCTTAGGGCACACCACATAAGCTAAGCATACAGGAACCAACATAACCCAAGTTGCCAAGGGACGGTCCCATACGGTGCTCTAGTTTGGACCAACACTCAGAGGAGCACTGGCCCGGGGGTTTAAAATAAAGATGACCCTTGAGTCCACGGAACCCAAGGGAAAAGTCTTAGGTGGCAAATGGTAAAACCAAGGTTGGGCCTTGCTGGAGGATTTTTTTTATTCAAGGCGAACTATCAAGGGGTTCCCATAGCACCCAACCGCGTAAGGAACGCAAAATCAAGGAACATAACACCGGTATGACGAAAACTAGGGCGGCAAGAGTGGAACAAAACACCAGGCATAAGGCCGAGCCTTCCACCCTTTACCAATTATATAGATGCATTAAGGTAAACAAGATATAATAATGATACCTTAACAAAAATATCCATGTTCCAACACGGAACAAGCTCCATCTTCACCTGCAACTAGCAACGCTATAAGAGGGGCTGAGCAAAGCAGTAACATAGCCAAACAATGGTTTGCTAGGAAAGGTGGGTTAGAGGCTTGTCATGGCAATATGGGAGGCATGATATAGCAAGTGGTAGGTATCGTGGCATAGCAGTAGAGCGAATAACTAGCAAGCAAAGATAGAAGTGATTTTGAGGGTATGGTCATCTTCCCTGCAAAGTTCTCCGAGTTGACGAAAGCTTGATCCTCGTAAGCGTACTCAACGGGTTCCTCGATCACGTACTCGTCTCCCGGATCTACCCAAGACAAGCACACAAGCAAAGGACCAACAATCAATCATGGTGCAATGCGCAAGCAACATGATGCAAAATATGGCATGATATGCGGGATGTGATATGCAATGCATATGCGTGCTTCGGAAAGGAAAGATTGAACCAGGCGTCACTTGGCAAACCAAGTGCGCCGCTGGAAAGATGAGTTGATTTTGGTCGAAATCGATATAAAGATCACCGGAATCGGACGCACGGTTTGCAAATGGCAAACAAAACAAGAATGGCACAATTCTGCGATTAATAGCATGATGCCATCTAGAATGCAACAACACACTAAGCTACTGCACTGCAACATATCAACAAAGCATATGTAAGTGATCTACTCAAGATTCTTGACAAAAGATGAACACTGAGCTACGGCTAAAACACACAAGAGCAGGTTCAAACAAGCATGGCAAAAGTGCAAAAGATATCAGCTTCACAGACTTAGTGAAAATACTAACATGTCAGGAATTAACATCAGGAAGCCATGTTTAGAGCAAGGAAACAACATGCTACAGGAACATATCATAGAAAACAAAGGCATGGCTTGAATCTACTCAAAACATAAAACAAAAATCCCTTACTGATCAAGAGCCAAAAAGGCACAGAAGATATTATGGCACCCATGTAAACATAGCAAGTTTCTTAACAGATTCAGACAGCAGAAAACTGAGCATGGCATAAACAGACTTATGAAGGCATCTTTGCGAGCTCGATTCACTCAACACAAGGCATGGCATGACAAGATAAGCATAACACCAGCAAGATGGCATGTTAAATAAGTTAACCAAGGCAAGAACAAGCTCATAGCATGCATGGATCAACTACAACAACCTGGGCAAAATTGATTAACATGTAAACAATCTGCCAGGAATATTTTATAGCAAAAGTAGAGCAGGATTAAGACATGCTAGAGCACTCCATAATTGCAAACAGGGACATGGATGGATAGAGCACAACCATATGTCCAAAACATCCTTACTGAAGATACTCAAAAGAATCATGGATCTCACTGTAGCAACATGAATACATGGCATAAAAATAACAGCAGAGCAATGACTTAGTGAAATTCTAAGTACCTAAAATCAGCAATATCAGGAGAACTACTTTGCATGCTTGTGCTAGTCACCAAAAAGATCACAAAAATACATGGCATACAACCCTGTAAATATGGCATGGCGTAGCCCAAAACACATGTAGAGTTCAAGTCCATATGCAGGACACAACAATTGTAGAAAAAGTGGCAAATGCTCATACTCTGCTAAGAATCAGCACCTAACATTTTATAGCACTCTTGCATCAACGATTTGGGCATCAAGATGGACTCAAACAAGCAGGTCACAATGGAAAAAAATGAAGAGCACATCATGATGAACATTTTAATATATTGCATGCACAAAACAGAGCTACATGCAAGAAGTTACGGCGGGCCAAATGTTGCACCAGAATGTAAAATTTTCATGACTTAGTGGCAAAAACGGGGATCAACCTTCTGGATCAGATCCAGATCTGGTGTGGATGGCGAGGACGTCCGGGGATGTCGCCGGGGATGGAGGTCGCGGTGGCCGGATCCCGCAAGGGAGCTCACTGGGGCTGACGGGGAAGGAGAGGAACGGCGGGGTCGGAGCTCCGGCGAACGTCGTGGCGGCGCGGGCGACGACCAGCGACGAAGGCGGGGCGGCGGAGGCGGCGGCCGGCAAACGTCACGGCAGAGGCGGCGAGGCGGCGACCGGAGTGAAGAGGACAGCGGCGACGCGGGCGGCGACCTCGGGCGCTGGCGGCGCGAAGGCGCGGGAAGCGGGCGGCGGCGGATGGGCCTCTCGGGCCGGCGGCGGAGAGCGGCGGCGGACGCCATGTGGTGCGCCCGGATTGGCGCGGGCGGCGGCGACGACTATGTCCGGCACAGTGGACACGTCCGGTGGCGGCGGAGGGCGATTTTTAGGTTTGGACCCGAAATTGGAGAGGGGATCACATATTTATACCTAGAAGGAGGTGGGAGTGTCCAAATGGAGTGCGGTTTTCGGCCACGCGATCATGATCCGACGGCGGAGGATTTGGAGATGGTTTGGATGGGTTATTGGGCCACTTTGTAGGGGTGTTGGGCTGCAACACACATGAGGCCTTTCCGGTTCCCCGGTTAACCGTTGGAGAATCAAACAGACTCCAAATGGCATGAAACTTGACTGGCGGTCTACCGGTGGTGAACCAAGGCGCTTGGCAAATCTCGGCCCATTCCGAGAAATTTTAACACCTGCTCACGAAAAGAGGCAAAAGGGGGCGCCAGAGGACATAGGAGTGTCGGATTGCAAAACGGACAACGGGGAAAATGCTCGAACGCATGAGCGAACACGTATGCAAATACGATGCACATGATGACATGATATGAAATGCATGACATGAAAAAAAATGCAAAACGAAGACAAAACCCAACCACGAAGGGAATCTCATAACTTAGAGCCGAAAATGGCAAGAGTTGGAGTACAAATATGGCAAATTACATCCGGGGCGTTACAACACTCCACCACTACGAAAAGATCTCATACCGAGATCTAGGACTGAAAGAACTCTGGATATTCGGAACGGAGGTGGTCCTCGCGTTCCCAGGTGGCTTCTGGGTCGGAATGGTGTGACCACTTCACTTTCAGGAATTTGATAGACTTTTTGTGAGTCTTGTGCTCAGTTTCTTCAAGAATAGCAACGGGATGCTCATGATAAGACATGTCTTCTTGGAGATCAATCTCTTCGAAGTTGATGGTGCGGTCAGGAGTCTTGAAGCACTTGCGAAGCTGAGACACGTGAAACACGTCGTGCACATTTGCAAAGTTGGATGGAAGCTCAAGTTTATAGGCGAGGTCGCCTCTTTTGCCAATGATCTTGAAAGGACCCACATATCTAGGGGCAAGCTTCTCTTTGATACCGAAGCGACGAGTACCTTTCATTGGAGAGACGCGGAGGTAGACAAGGTCTCCGATCTCGAAAGCCAAGTCACGATGCTTGCTATCATAGTAACTCTTCTGGCATGATTGCGCGGTTTTGAGATTTTCACGGATGACTTTACACATTTCCTCAGCTTCTATGATTAAGTCATTGCCAAGAAGTTGGCGTTCATCGGTCTTTGACCAATTAAGAGGAGTGCGGCACTTTCTGCCATAGAGAATCTCGAATGGGGCCTTGCCTGAACTCGCTTGGAAGTTGTTGTTGTTGTAGGAGAAATCGGCATACGGGAGACAATCAGATGTAGGGTAGTGACCCTAATCGCCCGATCTTTCACGAAAGGAGCGGATCCCGGGGAAATCACGAAGAACACGAGGAAGAACGGAAGGAAAACACAAAAGGAAATCACTAAACCGACACGAATAAGTCACACATGGGCTAGATCCTCGAGTACATAGGTAGAGATACACGAATCCACGGACAACTAAGGACGATACATGGTAACCGGTTCTTCTCTGTGAGGAGGTCTTGATGGGGCCGCCCAAGAGGGGGTCTTGATGATCTTCTCCGAAAGGAGGTCTTGAATCCGCTTGGGGGATCTTCTCCGGTGGAGGCTCGAATCTCTGAGGAGAAGGTAACCAAGTGGATGAGCAAATCTCTCTCACAAATCTGAGCTAAACATTTGCTAACCCTAGAAAGGAGGTGGTAGAGGTCTTTATAGTCTAAGTGCAAATGGGGGCGAAAGTAGGGGTACATGGGCCTCGGGCCCGAATCTGGACGCAACCAGGTATCGGACGTCCGCTGGTGGCTGGTCGTCCGGTGTCTTAGGAGTGGCCGATCGTCCGGTGTCCTCCGGACGTCCGCTGGTTCGGCTCTGTGATGGGGGTGCTGGACGTCCGGAAACGTCGGTCTTCCGCTGATGTTGGTTCGGATGCAGGGGCGCCGGTCATCCGGTCCGGACCGGACGTCCGCTCGTATGCTTCGGGTGCAGGGGCACCGGTCGTCCGGTCTGGGCCAGACGTCCGCTTGCTGGGGCTCGGCTGATGCTTCAGGCGCCGGACGTCCGGTCTCGGCCGGTCATCCGGTGGCTGGGACTTTTCCTTCAGCCCTCCTTCTTCTCCGTCTTCTCATCCATCTTCCCCTTCTTCTTGTCCTTGATCCTTAGCTTCTCCATTGTACCTAAGTATGCACAAAGTATCCATATGAGGAAGTAGCCATGCTTCATGTGCATCAAAGTGGAATTGTGAGAGGAGAGATGTCACCTCGGTTTCAAGAGCTCTTGCACGTGATCGAGACATGGGTCCACCAGGCACTTGATGAGACGATGGTAGGTCCATGGGGATGACCTTGGGATGCTCCGCATCATCTCCCCTCCCTTGGGGAAGATCCATCCTCAGATCAAATTCTTCATCACCATGGAATGGAGAGAGATCTTTGACGTTGAAGATGTCGCTCATGTTGTACTTGTCGCATGGGAGGTCAATCTTGTAAGCGTTGTCGTTGTAGCGTGCAAGCACCTTGAAGGGTCCATCCGCTCGTGGTCGAAGCTTGGATTTGCGTTCTTGTGGGAAACGGTCCTTGCGAAGGTGTAGCCACACTCGATCACCGATATTGAAGACCATAGGTTGCTTGTTGAAGTTGAGCTTGGTTGCAAGGCGTTGAACTTGGCGCTCAATGGTGTTTCTTGTATCTTCATGCATCTTCTGGAGATGTGTCACACGCGCACTGGCGTCCAAATTGATGCGCTCTTAGAGTGGTAGAGGAAGAATGTTCAATGGTGACAATGGGTTGAATCCGTAAACGACCTCGAAAGGAGACTTGCCAGTTGTTGAGTGTCTTGCTCGGTTGTAGGCGAACTCGGCGATAGGTAGGCACTCTTCCCACTCCTTGATGTTCTTCTTGATGAGTACTCGAAGTAGAGCGGAGAGTGTGCGGTTTTTCACCTCCGTTTGGCCGTCGGTTTGAGGATGGTACGCCGTGGAGAAGAGTAGCTTGATTCCGAGCTTGGCGCATAAGGTCTTCCAAAAGTAGCTAAGGAACTTGACGTCGCGGTCCGAGACAATTGTCTTTGGCACACCATGGAGACGCAATATTGCCCTACAAAAGAGATTAGCAACATGTGAAGCATCGTCTATCTTGTGACAAGGAATAAAATGTGCCATTTTGGAGAAACGGTCCACAACGACAAATATGGAATCTTTCCCATTGCGAGTTCTAGGCAAACCAAGTACAAAGTCCATGCTAATGTCTTCCCATGGTTGGTATGGAATCGGTAGAGGCATATAGAGGCCATGAGATTGAGCTTTGGACTGAGCTTTGCGGCATGTCGAACATCGGTTGGTGAAGCGATTGACGTCCCGAAACATCTTTGGCCAAAATTAGCTCTTCGAGAGCGTGGCGAACGTCTTGTCGCATCCGAAATGTCCCATTAAGCCTCCTCCATGTGATTCCTGCAAAAGCAACAAACGAAGGGACAACTTGGGGATGCAAAGTTTGTTAGCTCTCATAAGATAGCCGTCTTTGATGTAATAGCGTTCCCAAGATGTATTCGACAAACACTTGGCATAAGGAGTGGCAAAAGTTTCATCATGCTCATACAATTCTTTGATATGCTCATAGCCAATGACATCTAACTCAAGTTGTGTGACTAGCATGCATTTGCGGGAAAGAGCATCCGCTATGATGTTTTCTTTACCCTTGATGTACTTGATGACATAGGGAAAAGACTCAATGAATTCACTCCATTTAGCATGATGCTTGTTCAACTTAGTTTGACCCTTAAGATACTTGAGAGTCTCATGATCGGTATGAATGATAAACTCATGGGAACGAAGGTAATGTTCCCATTCATGTAAAACGTGGACTAAAGCATATAGCTCTTTGTCATAGATGGGATAGTTGAGTTGCGCTCCGGAAAGTTTCTCACTAAAGTAAGCTATGGGGCACTTCTCTTGTGTTAACACACCTCCTATGCCATTACCGCTACCATCACAATGAATCTCAAAAGGCTTGTCGAAGTTGGGTAAAGCAAGCACGGGAGCATGAGTAAGCAAATTGTTAAGCTCATTGAATGCGGTATCTTGGGATGGTCCCCAAAAAAATGGCGCATTCTTCTTGCTCAAAGCATGCAAAGGCGAAGCAATGGTGCTAAAATCCTTCACAAAGCGACGATAGAAACCCGCAATACCAAGGAAACTACGCACTTGATGCAAGTTGGTTGGTTGCGGCCAAGTCTTAATAGCATTGATCTTGGACTCATCTACATGAACACCCTTAGAAGAGACAACAAACCCTAAGAAAACGAGCTTATCAACACCAAAAAGGCATTTCTCCATATTAGCATAGAGACGCTCTTTCCTAAGAGTTTGCAAAATGGTGCGGACATGGGTGACATGCTCTTGGATAGATTTGCTAAAAACAAGAATGTCATCAAAGTAAACCACAACAAATATACCAATGTAAGGGCGAAAGCCATGATTCATAAGGCGCATAAAAGTGTCCGGTGCTTCCGAGAGACCCATAGGCATGACTAACCACTCATACAAACCAAATTTGGTTTTGAAGGCGGTTTTCCATTCATCACCCTCTTGTATGCAGATTTGATAGTAACCACTCTTAAGATCAATTTTGGAAAATATAGTGGCACCACTAAGCTCATCTAGCATATCATCTAGGCGTGGAATGGGGTACTGTCGGTGTCAAAACCGGCGGATCTCGGGTAGGGGGTCCTGAACTATGCGTCTAGGCCGAATGGTAACAGGAGGCAAGGGACACGAAGTTTTACCCAGGTTCGGGCCCTCTCGATGGAGGTAAAACCCTACGTCCTGATTGATTAATATTGATGATATGGGTAGTACAAGAGTAGATCTACCACGAGATCAGAGAGGCTAAACCCTAGAAGCTAGCCTATGGTATGATTGTTGATGTGTATGTTGTCCTACGGACTAAAACCCTCCGGTTTATATAGACACCGGAGAGGGTTAGGGTTACATAGAGTCGGTTACAATGGTAGGAGATCTGAACATCCGTATCGCCAAGCTTGCCTTCCACGCCAAGGAAAGTCCCTTCTGGACACGGGACGGAGTCTTCAATCTTGTATCTTCATAGTCCAGGAGTCCGGCTGAAGGTATAGTTCGGCTATCCGAACACCCCCTAATCCAGGACTCCCTCAGTAGCCCCTAAACCAGGCTTCAATGATGACGAGTCCGGCGCGCAGATTGTCTTCGGCATTGCAAGGCGGGTTCCTCCTCCAAGTACTTCATAGAAGATTTTGAACACAAAGATAGTGTCTGGCTCTACAAAATAAGTTTCCACATATTGCCATAGAGAGAATAATATTTACACAAATCTAATCTGCTGACGCACTCCGTAGTGTGACATCACACCACGGCCAAGCTTTTATTCGAACCGTTTTACTGTCCCATCTTAGCGCGTTATGCGAGGCGGTTTCCTTGGCACGTCTTGTTAAAGCAGAGATCGTGTCCCCTTATTCCGGGATTCTCATCAATACGGGCGTGGGTAACCCAACCGTGCCATTGATTACGGCGCTTGGAGATAAGCGAGTTTTACCAGGCTGGTGGGGACACGTAGTTGCATCCACCCATATAAGGGGATAAGGATCCACCTTTTCACCCACACCTTCTTCCTCCTTTGCCTATCCATTCTTGCGCACTCGAGCTCCAGTGCCCAAGTCCGCACTACCACCTCAACCTTCTCCAGTCATGTCCGGAGCGGGAGGCAAGTGGATGGTCTCCTCCGTCATGGAGGGACACATCAAAAAGCTGAGGAAGGCCGGATATCTGGCTAGCGACATCGCGCACCGGCTTCCCGAAAAGGGGCAGCTCATCCCCACCCCTAGGCCCCATGAGAGGGTGGTATTCCTCCCCCATTTCCTCCATGGACTGGGCTTCCCTCTGCATCCATTTGTCCGGGGGATCATGGTCTACTACGGCCTGGATTTCCACGATCTGGCCCCGAACTTCGTCCTCAACATCTCGGCGTTTATCGTCGTGTGCGAGGCGTTCCTCTGCATCCGCCCCCACTTCAGCCTATGGCTCAAGACTTTCAACGTCAAGCCGAAGGTGGTGCGCGACAACCAGGCAGAGTGCGGAGGCGCCATGGTGGGCAAGATGGACAACGTCTTATGGCTCGAGGGCTCCTTTGTGGAGACCCTGAAGGGGTGGCAATCGGGGTGGTTTTATATCACCGAGCCGTGCGACCCTAAGTGGGTCACAGCCCCCGAGTTCCGGTCCAGACCCCCAACACGGCTCATGTCCTGGAAATAGACGGGCCTGTCGTGGGGCAACCAAAAGGAGGTGACTGGACTGCAAACATTCATCCAATCCCTAGTGAACAAGCAACTCAGGCTTGTCAACGTAGTCCAGGTTATGCTCATCCGCCTGAGCCTCCCGTGTCAACAACGGGCCTTCAATCTGTGGGAGTTCAATCCGGCACAGCACCGAACTCTGAGCAGGCTCTTCGACACGACGTACGAAGATGCCTGGAAGGTGCTTTTCAAAGGCGCCAAGGCTCCCTCATCTGCTGCTGAGGATCGCGGATTCAGCGCGCAGCGTCATGCTAGCGCGGTAAGTTTTTTGTACCTTTTACAGGGCACTAGTTTTTCATAGTTTAACTCTGTGCGGGATCTAAACTCACTTACCTTTCACAGGATTGGCAGGCGAAGTCTGGACGGATCGACTGTCCGGCGCCTTTGCCCGAAGGCCCATCGGACGCTCAATTGGCGAAGCTGCTAGCTCCGGCACCCTATGTGGTGCCAGAGAAGAAGGCCGCAAAAAAGGCCGCGAGGACCCGAAAGAGTGCCCGGCGCCTAGAGGTGTCGGATTCACCATCCGACCGAATCCAAGACGCACTCCTCCCAAGAAGACGAGGAGGAGGAAGAAGAGACCCCTCCCCCTCCAGCGGGGGAAGGGAAGAAAAGGAAGGCCGCACCAACTGGGGAGGCCGAAGGGTCCAAGAAGGGGAAAACCCTTTCTCCGGATTACTCCACCGACGCCAACGACGGCGAAGAGGAGTGGGCGCCCAGGGCCAAGCCCCTGGCGAAATCGTAAGTATCCGGATACCAAAGTAATTCATAGTATTCGTTTATTGCACAGCTTTCCCTTATGTCGAATATGTTTATGCAGCCCACCCAAAGACCGACTCGACGCGTCGTCGAGCGGCTCACTGGACTCGTCGGATGTGAACTCACTTCCGACGGCTTCCTCCCCCCACCCTACGGACGACACCGAAGTGTTGTCCCAACAGGTTCTAATCCGGGAGGAGGTGGTCCTGGAGGCGCCGTGAGGCAACCTCCCGGAATCCAGGAGTAAGGGGGATGAAACCCCCCAGGGCTCCAAGTCCGGCCCTAGGCCGGACACCGCTCCGGAACCTTCAAAGGTTCCAGAGTCCGGTGGGGGACCTCCTTCCAAGATGAGCAAGCCCGCCGTGCCGATGACCTCTGTCCAACCGAAGGCGCCGGACAATATGTTGGAGGCGCTCCAAGGCGCCTCCATCGATGAGGGGCACCGCACTATTATGAGTGTGGCGATCCAGAAGGTTTAGTCCGCCAAGAGCGGACTGACTGAAGCTTGTACAAGCCTTTTGACAGGCTTCGAGGTAAGTAAAGAAAGTGTAAATAATAGTACCGCATAGACAGTAGCCCCTGATGCTCTGTTTGGCGTTCGGGAAGAAAAGCCGAATAGAGGATCAAACAGAATTCGTAGGAGTCTAACAAAAAGGAGTCAATATGCGTGTGCAGGCTTCCCTGCGGGCGTCTGCCGCACTGACTGTGGAAGTGGACGTGCTAAAGAAGAACCTCGAGCAGTCCGAGCAAGAGCTCGGGCGTGCCAAGAAGCAGCTCGAGGATAATGAAGGTAAGAAATACCTTGTTGGAATTAAATATATATATATATAAAAAGGTGCAATTGCAAAAAATGACAGGATTATCATGGCTATTGTAGGGGCCATGTCTGAGGTGGCGACCCTTAAGCAAGCGCTGCTCGAGGCCGAGAAGATGGCGGCCACGAAGCGCACCGAGCGGGAGAAGTATGAGGCCGAGGTTGGCAAGGTGCGGCAAGAGCTCCAGGCTCTCATGGAAAAACATGAGAGTTTGGAGCGTGACTCAAGGATGCGAGCGTCCGAGCTCGCGGCGGCTATTGAAAGTGCCAATTCTGCCAAGGCCGAATCCCAGAAGACCCTCCAGGAGTTGGATGAGGTGAAGAAGATAGCGGCGGGTAAAGCATTCTTTATGCAAAGCAAACACATAAGCGTGAGTTACTTGTTACTTACCCGAATCCGGAGTTCTCCAGGCGCGTTCGCAGATCTTCCCCGGAGTGTGTCTGATGCTTCCGCATTCTATCGAGCCGAGGAGGGGAGCTCGACAGAGAAGGTGTTCTGGTCTCAGTACGCTGAGGCCGGACACCCCGTGCCCCTGAGTGACTAGCTGAAGCAACTGATCGAGCTCCACAAGGTGGCCGAGCAGGCCATGAAGGGCCTCATAGTTCGGCTGTGGCCTAGAGAGGCTCAGCCTGGGAGCTATTTCGGGCTGGTGCGGCGGCTAGTGGAGGCCTGTCCAAGGCTCGAAGTCATCAAGCGCTCCGTCTGCATGGAAGGTGCCCGTAGGGCCCTTGCCCGTGCTAAGGTGCACTGGGGCAAGCTGGATGCTGAGAAGCTTGTGAAGGACGGGCCACCACCGGGGAAAGAGCATCGCAAGCCCGATAATTATTATAAGGATGTTTTGAAGGGTGCCCGCCTTGTGGCGGATGAATGTACTATGGATGTAATTTTCGAGTAAAACTCGCTCGTTTTGTGCTGTGCGCTGAAAACTTGTTCATATGCGCTGAGCAATGCTACTTGAATTTAAAATATTACCTTCTGTGCGGCTGTTTATCAATACTGAGAGATGGCGAGTCGTCGGCTTCTGCCCCCTTGCCGCTAGTGCTGGGGTGTTCGGGGATAAACCTGGGCGCTCTTTTTTCCCATATTTGGGTCCTTCGAGGGAGGCGCTCAGCCCAACGAACGAGGCAATCAGACTATAATGCGTGAACACTCTCACTTAGCCATAGAATTCTATAATTTTAAATTTCGGCGAAGCCCCTAGTATTCGGAAGACCGAGTTCGGGGCGCTATCGATGCCTTGGCCGGACAGAGCCGACTCCTCGCCCTAAGCGGCATAAGTCTTTAGGGACTCGAAAAAACCTCTCGAACAGCGACCAACTCTCGCTTCATCATGACAGTCAGTTTTAGCTTTCTCCACTGGTGCTCGGCCCAGCTCAACTGGGGCACAATCGCAGTGGTTCTCCTAGTGCTACCTTAGCCGATATAGCGGAACGTAAGGCACCAAAACATAGGAGCGGGGCAAACCCAACTATTGACCCAAGACATGATTCGGAGCCGATGCATATAGTGCTATAAGTTCGGGGTGCCGCACTTGTGAAAGTGTTCGGACTTCTCACACCATATTGAGGGGTGCTAAAAGCCCCTGGCGTATTTTGGCCATACCAAGTTGTACGGGTGCAACATGTCGTTAAGGAACATTTATTTATAAAAAGATAATGCAAAAAATAGATAAAAGCTATGCATTGTTTATTAAAAATAGCTGCGATCAAAGCAGAACGATAGAATTAATGCGATAAATGAAAAGTTGGACTATTTAACATGTCTGCTCCAGGGGCAAGCTGCGGAATAGTATGCGAAACAGGTATACTGCTCGTGATAGAGACCACCTGGGATTTCCATAATGTGGCATGGCTTGTCTGCTTCCCTGGTCCTTGCATCATTTGTGCGGCAATTGAACTGTTGAACAGGCCTTCCGAAGAGTAGAGTCCTGGAAGTAAGAGAAAAGTAAAAAAATCGGCAGCCCCTGGTGCGGTTTAAGCCATGTTTTGGGCGTGCCGTGATGACGCCCCTCCCCCTATGCCCATGGTATTTCCAGAGCGTAGTTATGGACGCGAAGTACTGGCGTCGCCTTTTTGCGAGGGTTGGGGTTGGGGCCGCATTGCTACGCCTGCTCGGAACGTGCCAGGCGGTCTTGTTGTAGGTTACTTCGGGCGCGCTTGATGGTGTCCGGACGTTTAATGGCCGGACTGGAGAACTGCCTGGAGAGGCTGCTTTGTACTTCCGCTGCAAGGGCCGCCGTGTGCTCCTCCGTTCGGAGGGAGCGTTCGGTGTTTCCATTGACCGTAATTACTCCACGAGGGCCTGGCATCTTGAGCTTAAGGTATGCATAGTGCGGTACCGCATCGAATTTGGCGAATGCGATTCGTCCGAGCAGTGCATGATAGCCACTGCGAAATGGGACTATGTCGAAGATCAATTCCTCGCTTCGGAAATTATCCGGGGTTCCGAAGACCACTTAAAGTGTGACTGAGCCTGTACAGTTGGCCTCTACACCTGGTATTATGCCTTTAAAGGTCGTTTTGGTGGGCTTAATCCTCGAGGGATCGATGCCCATTTTCGCACTGTATCCTGGTAAAGCAGGTTCAGGCTGCTGCCGCCGTCCATGAGGACTCTAGTGAGATGAAATCCGTCAATAATTGGGTCTAGAACCAATGCGGCAAATCCGCCATGATGGATGCTAGTGGGATGGTCTCTTCGATCAAAGGTGATCGGGCAGGAGGACCATGGGTTGAACTTTGGGGCGACTGGCTTTACCGCGTATACGTCCCTTAACGCGCGCTTCCGCTCCCTTTTTGGGACGTGGGTGGCGTATATCATGTTCACCGTCCGCACTTGTGGGGGAAAACCATTCTGTCCATTGATGTTCGGTGGCCGGGGCTCCTCGTCGTCATCGCTATGCAGCCCCTTGTCTTCATTGTCGGCGCTTAGCTTGCCTGCCTGCTTGAACACCCAACAATCCCTGTTGGTGTGATTGGCTGGCTTTTCGGGGGTGCCATGTATTTGGCACAAGCGGTCGAGTATTCGGTCCAAGCTGGACGGGCCCCTAGGATTCCTTTTGAATGGCTTCTTCCACTGACCAGATTTAGAGCCCCTGAATCCGGCATTAACTGTCGTATCCTCAGCATTGTCGCCGTTAATGCGGCGCTTCTGCTTGTTGCGACGCGACCTGCCACTAATGTCCCTGGTGTCCGAAGGTTCTTGGTCATATTGTTGCTACGAGCGAGCCAGCTGTCTTCTCCCGCGCAAAAGCGGGTCATGAGTGTCGTGAGTGCTGCCATAGATTTCGGCTTTTCCTGTCCGAGGTGCCGGGCCAGCCACTCGTCACGGATATTGTGCTTGAAGGCTGCTAGGGCCTCAGCGTCCGGACAGTCGACTATTTGATTTTTCTTTGTTAGGAACCGTGTCCAGAATTGTCTGGCCGATTCCTCTGGCTGCTGCATTACGTGACTTAGGTCATCGGCGTCTGGGGGTCGCACATAAGTGCCATGGAAATTGTTGAGGAATGCGGCTTCCAGGTCCTCCCAACAACTGATTGATCCTGTTGGCAAGCTGTTGAGCCAATGCCGAACTGGTCCTTTAAGCTTGAGTGGGAGGTATTTGATGGCATGAAAATCGTCGCCGCGGGCCATGTGGATATGAAGGAGATAATCCTCGATCCATACCGCAGGGTCTGTTGTGCCATCATATGATTCGATGTTTACGGGTTTGAAACCCTCGGGGATTTGATGATCCATTATTTCGTCTGTAAAGCACAGTGGGTGTGCGGCGCCTCTGTACTGGGCGATATCATGACGTAGCTCCAATGAGCTTTGTCTACTGTGTTCGGCCCTGCCGAATTTGTGGCCGCGTGATGGTTACCGTCTTGAGCCGTGGGGTGCCCACGCGATCCGTAGATCGATCGTGCTTGCCTTGCCTTGTCCTCCAACATGTCTCGTATGTCCGGTGCATATTCCCGTGCCTTGGTACGGGGTGCGGCTTGAGTGGAGGGCCGAGAGGCCTCTCTGTCGCGGCCACGAGGTGGCCGTTTGGCCGCATCAAGTGCTTCCTCCTCTAATCGGGGTAGCAACTTGCGCTTTGGGTAACTCTTGGAGGGGCGTTCGAGTTTATGCTCTTCGGCCGCAAGGACTTCAGTCCATCTGTCAACCAGCAAATCTTGGTCAGCTCTGAGCTGTTGCTGTTTTTTCGTGAGGCTTCTTGCCGTGGCCATAAGCCTACGTTGGAAACACTTTTGCTCAATGGGATCCTCTGGCACGACGAATTCGTCGTCGTCGAGGCTTGCCTCGTCTTCGGAGGGAGGCATATAATTATCGTCCTCGACCTCTCTGTCTGCCGCTCTCTCATGAGGGCTGGTTTCTCCATCCTCCTGTGCTAAACCTTGCTGGAGGGGGTTTTCTTCGGCACTCTCCGGAGTATTATTATCTCCCATGCAGGAATCACCGTTTTTGTGTTGGCGGGATTTTGAGCGGCACCGCTGACGCCGGCGCTTGGGCTGTTTCTTGGAGGGGTCATCCTCCGCCGTTCCATCGCCCTCTCCCTCTTTTGGGGTGTCCACCATGTATATTTCATATGACGAGGTGGCTTTCCAGGGCCTAGTAGGCGCTGGTTCTTCATCATCTCCTTCATCGGCGTCCATATCGTCGATGTCTTCGGAGTCGAAGTCGAGCATGTCGGTTAAGTCGTCGACAGTGGCTACAAAGTGGGTGGTGGGTGGGTTTTGAATTTCTTCATCGTCCGTACCCCAACCTTGCTAACCGTAGTCCAGCCAGGGCTCTCCTGATAAAGAGAGAGACTTCAGTGACTTCGGGATATCGCCGAAAGGCGAGTGCTGAAAGATGTCTGTGGCAGTGAACTCCATGATCGGCGCCCAATCGGATTCGACTGGCAGGGGCGCGGAGGGTCCGGAGTCCGGAGAGGAGTCCGGCTCCTTGGAGTCACGAGCCTCACAGAGTACGGGGCTGGTGTTCGGCTCAATCGCCGTTTGGATCGCAACCCCCGAGGTGGCGTCCAACCGCCCATCATCGATCGGCGCAGTTGACTCCGAACTAAGGGTCGGAGCCGGTGCGGGTGCGGCCTCCAGGGCACCGTTCGGCGGTAGAGTTAGATCATGCTCGTCATGACAGTGCGGTGTGCTCGGCAGTGGTTCGAATCCGTCGAAGATCAAGTCCCTGCGGATGTCAGCCATGTAGTTTAAACTTCCGAATCTGACCTGACGGCCAGGGGCGTAGCTTTTGATCTGCTGTAGATGGCCAAGTGAATTGGCCCGCAGTGCGAAGCCGCCAAAGACAAAGATCTGTCCGGTGAGGAAGGTCTCACCCTGGACTGCATTGCCATTGATGATCGTAGGAGCCATCGGGCCTAACGGCGATGACACAGAGGAACTCTCAATGAAAGCACCAATGTCGGTGTCAAAACCGGCGGATCTCGGGTAGGGGGTCCCGAACTGTGCGTCTAGGCCGGATGGTAACAGGAGGCAAGGGACACGAAGTTTTACCCAGGTTCGGGCCCTCTCGATGGAGGTAAAACCCTACGTCCTGCTTGATTAATATTGATGATATGGGTAGTACAAGAGTAGATCTACCACGAGATCAGAGAGGTTAAACCCTAGAAGCTAGCCTATGGTATGATTGTTGATGTGTATGTTGTCCTACGGACTAAAACCCTCCGGTTTATATAGACACCGGAGAGGGTTAGGGTTACATAGAGTCGGTTACAATGGTAGGAGATCTGAACATCCATATCGCCAAGCTTGCCTTCCACGCCAAGGAAAGTTCCTTCCGGACACGGGACGGAGTCTTAAATCTTGTATCTTCATAGTCCAGGAGTCCAGCTGAAGGTATAGTTCGGCTATCCGAACACCCCCTAATCCAGGACTCCCTCAGGTACCTATAGCGAATGGTGATAGCATTGATAGGTCTACAATCGGAGCACATGCGAAAGCTACCGTCACGTTTTGGCACAAGAATGACCCGTACGGCACAAGGGCCCAAACTTTCACGCAGATGACCATGGTCTATGAGATGCTTTACTTGCCTTTGAATTTCTTTGGTTTCTTCGGGGTTGACGCAGTAGGGAGCTTTGTTCGAAAGTGGTGCTCCGGGGATGAGGTCGATGTGGTGCTCATTACCTCGTAGAGGAGGTAGTCCCGGAGGTAGCTCATCGGGGAAAACATCTTGAAAGTCCTGCAAAAGAGAAGACAACACTAGAGGAAGAGGGTGAGAAGTGTTAGTTTGTGGTGCATTGTCCTTGCACACGAGGACGTAGTGTAGGACACTAGATGGGTTCTCACACACTTCTCTCATCTCACGTTTGGTGGCAAATAGAACTAGGTTCTTGTTTTCGCTCATCGTGGAGGCGCTCAATTTGGGCTTGTGGCGCTCACTCTCTTTTTGGTGGCTCACTCTCTCACCATTCTCTCCACGATGGGTGGCTTGCTTATCGGCGATCACTTGGCTTGGAGACATAGGTCGTAACACAAACTCCTATCCATGCATCTTGAAGCTATAGTGGTTTGTACGCCCATTGTGGACGACTCCTCTATCGAATTGCCATGGCCATCCAAGGAGAAGATGATAAACGGTCATTGGGATGACATCGCACTCCAACGTGTCTTCGTACGCGCCGATTTTGAAGGATACTTGCACTCGGTGCTCGACTTGGATGGTATCAGAGTCACTAAGCCATTGCACTTTGTATGGATGTGGATGCTTCGTCTTGGGCAATTGGAGCTTGGAGCAAAGTTCTTCACTTGCGAGATTGTGACAACTCCCTCCATCGATGATGACCTTGACGGATCGTCCATTGATGCCGGCCTTGGTGTGGAATATGTGGCATCGTTGGTCTTCTTCTTGGTGATGTTGGAGAGTCAAGACTTTGGAGACAACAAGTGCGGGATTTGAGTCTTCATCACAAAAGACTTGTTCGTCTTCATTGTTCACTTGGCGGTGCATGGCCACTTGCTCAAGGGCTTCCATTTCTCCTTCACTCATGGAATCATAAGTGCCATCGTCGTTGAAGATCATGGTGCGCTTGTTGGTGCACTCATAGGACTTGTGGCCTCGGCCGCCGCAAGTGAAACACTTGAGGGAACTCGTCTTGACGGTCTCATCGGTAGGGGTTGATGATGATGAAGCTCTCGGCTTGAAGTTGCTCGTATTAGGATTGCTTGTAGTTGGCGAAGCTTTCTTGGAAGTCGACTTATCGATGTTGGAAGTAGAAGGTCTTGTAGTCGGTGTTGGAGTCGTTGAAGCTTGGTTATTGGAGAAGCCGTAGGACTTGGATGAGAACTTGGCATACTTGAAATCATCTTGCACTTGGCATTCCGCTTTGATAGCTTGGTGCACTAGCTCGATGAGATTTGAGTATGGTTGGAAGTCGGCGATCTTCTTGATAGGATGATTGAGTCCATTCAAGAAATGTGCCATTGTTTGCTCATCATCTTCCGTCACATTGGCTCTTATCATAGCAATCTCCATCTCCTTGTAGTATTCTTCAACGCTCTTGGTACCTTTCTTGAGTTGTTGGAGTTTCTTGAAGAGGTCGTGGTTGTAGTAGTTAGGCACAAACCATGCTCTCATGACATCCTTCATTTGTGCCCAAGTAGTGATGGGTGGTTCACCTCTTGTCTCGCGGCGCTCTATGATTTGTTCCCACCAAATGAGAACATAGTCTTGGAACTCAAGGGATGCCATTGCGATCTTCTTCTCTTCTTCATAATTGTGCAAATGGAAGATCTTGTCAACTTTCAATGCCCATGAAAGGTATTCTTCGGGATCATTGCTTCTGTTGAACTTGGGCATGGTGAACTTGAGCTTGCCGTAGCGTTGCTCTTCATTGTGTTGGGGTCGGGGATGATGACACCCATGTTGTAGATGATTGTTCACCTCATGGTGCTCTTGACGCGGAGGGTTGTCAACCTCGTGTTGCTCTTGTCGCGGAGGATTCTCATTGTTTTCATGCTCTTGATGAACTTGATGGTCTTGGCGAGCTTGTGGAGGAGCGCGTCGAGCTCGAGGAGGAACTAGACGATGCATGCAAGCTTGAAATCATCGTTCATGAAGTTCTTCGCGAAGTGCTTCCTCTTGTTCACGGGCTTGTTGGCCTCGGTCGGCAACGGCTCGACTCGCATCACGTAGAGCTTGTTGCGCCTCAAGTGCTTGAGCGTCATGGAGTTGTTGTTCTTGACGTTGAGCCTCGGCATCTTGTGCATTTTGGTGTAGACGCGCGTGTTCTTCCTCTTCATGTTGGCGTTGTTGTTGCTGTTCTCGAGCTAGCGCAAAGGCTTCTTCGGCTTGACGTCATCGATGTTCTTGCGAGTCGGTGTCTCGAAGAGGATTGAGGTTTGCTTGACGCTCGTTGCGCGCGGCTTGACGAAGAGTGTTCGATGTCGGTGTACTTGAGCCGGAGGGGGTAAAGTCGGAATGGCGACTTGAACGGCTCCTTCTTGAAGTGGAAGAAGAGCGGTTTAGCAACAAAGCGTGAATCTCATCCATCCTTGCGTCATTCTCTTGCTTGTGATCGTCGAGCTTGTGGTCGAAGTAGTCCCTTGTACGTTGCTCGGAAAGTCGCAAGTCGGCGGCAAGGTTGTCGATGCGTTCACTCATAGCTTGTTGCTCTTGATGCAAAGCACGTTGTGCACCAAAGAGATGACTCTTGGTGACGAAGGAGTTCATGTCGTCGTCTTGCTCCATGAAGAGTGGGTTGGTAGAAGTACTTGGCCTATCCATCATTCCAAGACAAATGTGAGTGGTAGAAAGAGAAGAACGAATACCAAATGTACCTTGACCGAAGTTGAAAGTGAATCGATGATCACTCCAATGTAGGACAAGGAAATAGCCCAATTGGTACGAATTCTCGTCGGTTTCTCACACCTACACAAGTAAAAGCTTATGGTGGAGCTTGGTTAGGATGGTGGCACAATTTTTAATGTGAATGTAAGCAAGATTCAATAATGTTGGAGAAGATTCGCAAGATGCAATGTAACAAGTAGACCAAGCATATACGATACACGGAAACACACGCGCAAAAAGATAAGTGGGGTTGTGCAACCAAGGGTGAGCCAAAATGTGGAATCCACAAAAATGCTCTTGTTGCACAACACTAGAGAGACACTAGCACGATTGCACGATAGAAGGATACAAGAACTTGTGCACAACCTACTTAACAAAAATGCAACGACTTCTATCCCAAATATGTTTTATGCAAGGTGTTGCTATGATATGATCCAAGATGATCGAGTATGACAGTCTTAATGTTGTATGATGCTATGGTTCTTGCTTAAAAGCTCTTTGCTTATCTTTCCTCGTTGCTTAAAAGCTTGGTTGGCTCTTTGATGTTTGAGCTCTTTTCTCATGCAATGCTTGACGAACCAAGATAGCAAGTGAGTATGCGATGACAACTTTGTGACACAAGAGATGATACCAATATAGGCAACAATGATGTATGTATGTATGTATGCTATGGGAAGTATGATCACTAATGTGCACAAGTCTCGTTGCCGGCGATACTCAATGGCTAGTCTCGATGGGTAAGCAATGCAAAAGAGTAAGGCTATGATGGCTATCAATGTAATGGCAAGAGTGATATGTCCAATACCAAGATGAGGTTACCGGTCTTGCTTCCGGTATGGTGTCAAAATGGTGGCACGAATACCAAGTCGTAGTCGAGGTGGTCGTTGTTGATGACGCGTCCGTGGCGAAGATGAGCGGCGGTGATGTCGATGTCGAACCGTACCTAGATAGCCGAAACACCAAAGGATACGGTACCGCAACTCAAATTCTTAAACCTCAAAGTAGCAATTGTGTCAGAGTAGGTATCGGGTAAGTGGTGGTGTGGGTTGGGGTATTGGAAAGGTTTGCGGAAGTCGGTGGTGGTGTAGCGGATGATGTGGTGGAAGCCTCAAACAACAATTTGAGCGAAATCAGTTTCAGAGTAGCGGTCGTCCAAAAATGGATGGATGTCCGGTCACCGGTCGTCCGGTAAGGTCGGACGTCCGGTGCTTCCTGGGTCGCCGGACGTCCGGTAAAGTGATGGTCGTCCGGTGGATCGGGGTCAAGGCGATATTTCAGATCCGGGAGGCGGTTTTGGGCGGAATATGGGGATTTTGGGAGGCATTTTGAGGTGGAGATGGTGGGGGGAAGGCTAGATCCACTTGCAACACAACAAATTCACGGATCAAAACCAACAAAACATCATCAAAACTCACAAAGCACAAGAAAATTTTTTGGGGCTATTTTTGTGGGGATTTTCGGATTAGGACGAAAAACAACAAAATCAAGCTAGAAAACAAAGTGGGGGAGCTCCGAAATCATGATAAACCTTGCTCTAGATACCAAGATGATGTAGGGTAGAGACCCTAATCGCACGATCTTTCATGAAAGGAGCGGATCCCAGGGAAATCGTGAAGAACACGAGGAAGAACGGAAGGAAAACACAAAAGGAAATCACTAAACCGACACGAATAAGCCACACATGGGCTAGATCCTCGAGTACATAGGTAGAGATACACGAATCCACGGACAACTAAGGACGATACACGGTAACCGGTTCTTCTCCGTGAGGAGGTCTTGATGGGGCTGCCCAAGAGGGGGTCTTGATGATCTTCTCCGAAAGGAGGTCTTGAATCCGCTTGGGGGATCTTCTCCGGTGGAGGCTCGAATCTCCGAGGAGAAGGTAACCAAGTGGATGAGCAAAGCTCTCTCACAAATCTGAGCTAAACATTTGCTAACCCTAGAAAGGAGGTGGTAGAGGTCTATTTATAGTGTAAGTGCAAATGAGAGCGAAAGTAGGGGTACATGGGCCTCGGGCCCGAATCTGGATGCAGCCAGGTACCGGACATCCGCTGGTGGCCGGTCGTCCGGTGTCTCAGGAGCGGCCGGTCGTCCGGTGTCCTCCGGACGCCCGCTGGTTCGACTCTATGATGGGGGTGCCGGACGTACGGAAACGTCGGTCTTCCGCTGATGTTGGTTCGGATGCAGGGGCGCCGGTCGTCCGGTCCGGACCGGACGTCTGCTCGTTTGCTTCGGGTGCAGGGGCACCGGTCGTCCGGTCTGGGCCGGACGTCCGCTCGCTGGGGCTCGGCTGATGCTTCAGGCGCCGGACGTCCGGTCCCGGCCGGTCGTTCGGTGGCTGGGACTTTTCCTTCAGCCCTCCTTCTTCTCCGTCTTCTTGTCCATCTTCCCCTTCTTCTTGTCCTTGCTCCTTAGCTTCTCCATTGTACCTGAGTATGCACAAAGTATCCCTATGAGGAAGTAGCCATGCTTCATGTGCATCGAAGTGGAATTGTGAGAGGAGAGATGTCACCTCGGTTTCAAGAGCTCTTGCACGTGATCGAGTCATGGGTCCACCAGGCACTTGATGAGTCGATGGTAGGTCCATGGGGATGACCTTGGGATGCTCCGCATCACAATCTTCCCACTTCATACCGAAGGAAATGACACAAGCCCTGAGCATATCTTCAAGAATTTGATTGACTCGCTCGACTTGTCCACTAGTTTGAGGATGGAAGGCTGTGCTGAAGCGAATGTTAGTGCCCATGGCCTTCTGAAAGGAGACCTAGAACTTAGAAGTGAAGATGCCTCCATGATCTTAAGATATCAACTACGGAATGTCGTGCAAGGAGACAATCCTGGAGGTGTATAGCCCTGCCAACTGAGCTGATGTGATAGATTCTTTGATAGGAAGGAAATGAGCCACTTTAGTAAGCTTGTCGATGACAACAAAGATATCATCGTTTCCACGCTTGAACTTGGGAAAACCAGCCACGAAGTCCATCTCAATATGGTAAAACTTCCATTCTGGAATAGCAAGAGGTTGGAGGAGACCAGCTGGTCGTTGGTGTTCTGCCTTCACTCTTCTGCAGACATCACATTCATTCACGAACTGAGCAATTTCTCGCTTCATTCGAGTCCACCAATATGACTGCTTGAGGTCATGGTACATCTTTGTACTTCCAGGATGAATGGATAGAAGGGAATTGTGAGCCTCGTTCATAATGACTTTACGTAGATCACCCTTAGGAACCACAATTCGATCCTTGAAGAATAGAGTATCTTTGTCATCAATGCGATAGCACTTGTACTTGGGTTGGCTCTTGGCAATCCCATTTTTCACCTTCTTCACCATGGCATCAAGAACTTGTGCCTCACGAATTTGATCTTTCAAAGTAGGAGAGACTTGTAGGTTGGCAAGAAATCCTTGAGGAACAACTTGGAGATTCAGCTTGCGGAAAGCTTCACAAAGGTCCGGTTGAAAGGGCTTGAGAATTAGGCTGTTGCAGTAAGCCTTCCTGCTCAAATCATCTGCAATGACATTGGCCTTGCCTGGAGTATATTCAGTACTCGGATTGTACTCTTGAATCATTTGGACCCAACGAGTCTGCCTGAGGTTGAGGTTGGGTTGAGTGAAGATGTACTTGAGGATCTTATGATCGAAGATGTCCACTTTCCTTCCCAACAAGAGATGTCTCCATGTTAAAAGAGCATGGAGAACTGCCGCCAACTCGAGGTCATGAGTGGGGTAGTTCTTTTTGTTGGGCTTCAACTGGCGAGAGGTATAAGCCACAACTTTCTTCTCTTGCATTAACACAGCATCGAGACCTTGCAGGGAAGCATCACATAAAACTTCGAATGGTTTGGATTCATCAGGAGGAGTCAAAACAGGAGCTGTGACTAACTTCTCTTTAAGGGTGTTGAAAGCGACGTCACACTCAGACGTCCAGACATACTTCACATGCTTCTGGAGGAGGTTGGAAAGAGGCTTTGCAATCTTAGAGAAATTCTCCATGAATCTTCGACAATAGCTTGCAAGCCCAAGGAAACTACGGAGCTGCTTCACATTCTGAGGCGGTTCCCAATTCACAATTGCAGACACCTTCTTAGGATTAACAGCAATGCCCTTGGCGGAGATGATATGGCCAAGGTAGAGAACCTCATCGAGCCAAAACTCACACTTTGCAAACTTCGCATAGAATTGATGTTCTCTGAGTTTGTCGAGTACCAATCTCAAATGCTTGGCATGATCCTCCTTGTTCTTGGAAAAGACCAAAATATTATCAAGATGCACCAGGACGAAATCATTTGTCTAAGGGTTGAATATGAAGTTCATCATGCGAGAGAACGTTGGAGGAGCATTGACAAGGCCGAAAGACATGACAGTATATTCATACGAACCATAGCTTGTTCTGAATGCTGTCTTGGGGATATCTTGTTCACGAATGCGAATCTGATGATAGCACATACGGAGGTCAAGCTTGGAGAATACTTGAGCACCCTTAAGTTGCTCGAAAAGCTCATTGATGTTGGGAAGTGGATACTTGTTCTTTATTGTCTTCTTGTTCAATGGATGGTAGTCGACACAAAGTCGGTCCGTGCCATCCTTCTTCTTGACAAAAAGAACACCACAACCCCATGGAGAAGAACTTGGTCGGATGAGACCCATTCGCTCTTGAATATCGAGTTGTTTCTTCAGCTCCTTCAACTCTTCTGGTCCAAGCTTGTAAGGACGTTTGCAAACAGGTTCCGTGTCAGGCTCAAGATCAATGACGAATTCAACTGGCCGGTGAGGAGGCATTCCTGGAAGCTCTTCTGGAAAGATGTCTTGATATTCACAAACGACTGGAATCTGAGAGATGTCATTCAACTCGCCCTTCTCAATGAGATAAAACAGTCGAATGGTATCGTCACGAGCGGCATAGATGATCATATCCTCAAATGAGTGTGTCAATTGAATCTGCCTGGTACCACAATCAAGCTGAGCCTTGTGCTTAGAAAGCCAGTCCATGCCGAGAATTAGATCAATATCCGAGTCACCAAGGACCATTGGAGAAGATAGAAACTTATAGTCACCCATCTTGATAGAAACATTCGGGATCATCGTGGTAGCCCTCATAGACTTGGCCGGAGAAACCACTCCCATGGGTTTACCCAACATTTCCGAAACGAAGTCATGCTTTGAAACAAATGATCTTGACATGAAACAATGCGATGCACCAGTATCAAAAAGGACTTTTGCAGGAGTAGAGTTAACTGGAAAGTTACCCATGATCACTTATGAAGAGTCCTATGCCTGAGCTGCGTTCATCATGTTGACCTTTGCAAACTTGGAATTATGCTTGACCACTGCATTGCTGGCAGATCTCATGGGAGGAGGAGGCAGAAGGCGCCTTTGGTTGAAGCATTTGTTTGCATAGTGCACTTTCTGCTGACACTTATTGCAAGTAACCTCTGAGAGCGGACGGTGGTAAGGAGCACTTGACCTTGGAGCATGAGACGGAGCTTTGTTCTGATAGCCTGGGTTGGGTGGGTGGGAATATCCATTGCCACATTTACTCTTCTGCTGATAAGGCTGATGGAACGGAGGAGGAGGAGGCAACCAGAACTTCTGCTGCTTAGCTGCCACTTGAGATGAAGAAGACGATTGAGTTGCATCCCTGAGTCTCTTCTTAGAAGCATCGCACTTGAGCTGAGCAGCTTCTTGCTTTAGTGCCATGTTGTAGAATTCATCATACTTGGTCGGCTCAAAAAGCACGAGAGCTAATTGCAGATCTTCTCTGAGGCCACCTCTGAATTGATAAATCATGCTCTTCTCGTCAGGGACGTCTTGTCTAGCGAAGCGAGCGAGCCTCTGAAACAGGATGTTGTATTGGTAAACAGACATGCTGCCTTGCTTGAGATTGTGGAACTCCTCGTGCTTACTCTCAGCAACACTTTGTGGAATGTGGTGAGCTTTGAAGTCACGGCAGAAATCATCCCAGGTAATCACACGACCTCCTCTGGAATCTTTGTATTGTTGATACCACTCAGCAGCTTGATCCTTGAGTTGGAATGAAGCAAACTTGACAAAGTCCTCAGGCCTGACATTGCTACACTCAAAATGTTTGCAGATATCCACGAGCCAGTCATCGGCGTCTGTGGCCTCGACACAGTTACTGAAGGACTTCGGCTGGTTTGCGAGGAACTGATTGAGAGTAGCGAACTGAGGTTGGTTGTTGCCTTGGCCTTGATTTCCTTGGTTGCGCTCTTGCAAGTGTTGCAAAAGCATCTGAGTGTTGGCGTTGGTGGCGGCCATTACATCTTGCCATGCCTCTGGAGGTGGAGGTGGTGGCGGAGGTTCCGGATTCTGACGCGTTGGAGGAGCCATCCTAAAGAGGTTGACATCCGTTAGCATCTTGAAATACATATAATCAAGATGAATCAATGGATCAAAATTGCAACATATAGCCTTAACATTTGAACAAGAATGAACGAATGCATTCCAAAGTAAATTATCACACTTCCATAAATTGAGAAGCCACTTAGATAGAGATAGATGAATAAATCAACAAGGTACAGATATGAACAAATATTTGGTAAGGATTACCCAATCACAAACCAAGTATCTGCGGGAAGAAATACTAGAGCTACTTGAATTCCCACCTATAAAACTCCCGAAACTTTCTGGTTATGCAATCAGGTGTTGGGGATACAGAGGAAGCATAATATCTCACCCAAAACTAGCAAATCCTACATCCAACTGTATCCATCCTTCAACACATAACCAAGAAACCTTTGGAAATCATTTACCTCAACCTTCAAAAAGCATCTGTTATACGAGTTATGGCAATACTCCCGAACTCCCACCCCAGTACTGGGTGGCGTCGAGCTTATCTCACTAACAACTGCATAAAAGAGATTTTCGATGTTGGCGAACTTAGGTATTCCAGAACTGCAACGATAAAATTGTGACGACAAAACCGCGGAGCTCAACTCCCCGGGACACTGCCACAACCCCTAAATGTCAGGAGGCACCAAGAACAATGTTCTCGTCACAAAACCATCGGAACGATTCCCAAGATACCCGCGTGATCCTAAGAAAAATTCGTGAAATTTGAGGAGAGAAGAGTCAAAACTCTACGTCAGGAAGCCTCACCAGAGCGATGAAGGGACTGAGGAGTAAAAAGAATCCTACGCACTGATATATATAATACTATGAGACTCAAAACATTTTTCTAGACTCAACAGCGTCAACTATTCGATCAAGCAGGGGGCTCCTAAGTCGGGGAAGGCTCTGATTACCAACTTGTAACACCCACGATGCGGCTATATCTCCCACGTGTCGGAGCACGACTTAGAGGCATAACCGCATAGTAGGCATGTCGCAAGAGGGGTAATCTTTACACATCCCATGCACTGAATAAGAAAGGGATAAAGTGTTGGCTTACAATCGCCACTTCACATCATACATCATCCAGAATACAAACAAGTTCTGACTACGGAACCAAACATAAATAACGACAACCCCAAATGCTAGATCCCCGATCGCCCCAACTGGGCTCCTCTACTGATCATCCGGAAAAGACACATAGTAACGGCCTGAATCCTCATCGAACTCCCACTTGAGTTCGGTAGGGTCCTCTGCACTGACATCATCGGTACCTGCATCTGTTTGGAAGTATCTATGAGTCACGGGGATTCAGCAATCTCACACCCTCGCGATCAAAACTATTTAAGCTTATAGGTAGGAAAGGTAGTGAGGTGGAGCTGCAGCAAGCACTAGCATATATGGTGGCCAACTTATGCAAAAGAGAGCGAGAAGAGAAGCAACGGTCGAGAAACTAATAAGTGATCAAGAAGTGATCCTAAAACTACTTACGTCCAAGCATAACACAAGACCGTGTTCTCTTCCCGGACTCCGCTGAAAAGAGACCATCGCAGCTAAACACACGGTTGATTCATTTTAATTAAGTTAAATGTCAAGTTTTCTACAACCGGGTATTAACAAATTCCCATCTTTTGAAAGTTCAAAACCTTGCAGGGGTGTCCCAATTTAGCCCATCACACGCTCTCATGGTCAACGAAGGATATTCCTTCTCCCAGGACGACCCGATCAGACTCGGAATCCCGGTTACAAGACATTTCGACAATGGTAAAACAAGACCAGCAAGACCACCCGTTGTGCTGACAAATCCCGATAGGAGCTGCACATATCTAGTTCTTAGGGCACACCGCATAAGCTAAGCATACAGGAACCAACATAACCCAAGTTGCCAAGGGACGGTCCCGTACGGTGCTCTAGTTTGGACCAACACTCAGAGGAGCACTGGCCCAGGGGTTTAAAATAAAGATGACCCTTGAGTCCACGGAACCCAAGGGAAAAGTCTTAGGTAGCAAATGGTAAAACCAAGGTTGGGCCTTGCTGGAGGATTTTTTTTATTCAAGGCGAACTGTCAAGGGGTTCCCATAACACCCAACCGCGTAAGGAACGCAAAATCAAGGAACATAACACCGGTATGACGAAAACTAGGGCGGCAAGAGTGGAACAAAACACCAGGCATAAGGCCGAGCCTTCCACCCTTTACCAAGTATATAGATGCATTAAGGTAAACAAGATATAATAATGATATCTCAACAAAAATATCCATGTTCCAACACGGAACAAGCTCCATCTTCACCTGCAACTAGCAACGCTATAAGAGGGGCTGAGCAAAGCAGTAACATAGCCAAACAACGGTTTGCTAGGAAAGGTGAGTTAGAGGCTTGTCATGGCAATATGGGAGGCATGATATAGCAAGTGGTAGGTATCGTGGCATAGCAGTAGAGCGAATAACTAGCAAGCAAAGATAGAAGTGATTTCGAGGGTATGGTCATCTTCCCTGCAAAGTTCTCCGAGTTGACGAAAGCTTGATCCTCGTAAGCGTACTCAACGGGTTCCTCGATCACGTACTCGTCTCCCGGATCTACCCAAGACAAGCACACAAGCAAAGGACCAATAATCAATCATGGTGCAATGCGCAAGCAACATGATGCAAAACATGGCATGATATGCGGGATGTGATATGCAATGCATATGCGTGCTTCGGAAAGGAAAGATTGAACCAGGCGTCAACTTGGAAAACCAAGTGCGCCACTGGAAAGATGAGTTAATTTCAGTCGACATCTATATAAAGATCACCAGAATCAGATGCACGGTTTGCAAATGGCAAGCAAAAGAAGAACGACACAATTTTACGATTAACAACACGATGCCATCTAGAATGCAACAAGAAACTAAGCTACTGCACTCCAACATATCAACAAATCATATGGCAGTGATCTACTCAAGATGCTTGACAAAATATGAACACTGAGCTACGGCTAAAACACACAAGAGAAGGTTCAAACAAGCATGGCAAAAGTGCAAAAGATGTCAGCTTCACAGACTTAGTGAAAATAGTAACATGTCAGGAATTAACATCAGGAAGCCATGTTTAGAGCAAGGAAACAACATGCTACAGGAACAGATCATAGCAAACAAAGTCATGGCATGAATCTACTCAAAGCACAGAACAAAAATCTCTTACTGATCAAGAGCCAAAAAGGCATAGAAGATATTATGGCACCCATGTAAACATAGCAAGTTTCGTTAACAGATTCAGACAACAGAAAACTGAGCATGGCATAAATAGAATTATGAAGGCATCTTTGCGAGCTCGATTCACTCAACACAAGGCATGGCATGACAAGATAAGCATAGCACCAGCAAGATGGCATGTTCAAGAAGTTAGCCAAGGAAAGAACAAGCTCATAGCATGCATGCATCAACTACAACAACATGGGCAACATTGATTAACACGTAAACAATCTGCCAGGAACATTTTATAGCAACAGTAGAGCAGGATTAAGACATGCTAGAGCACTCCATAATTGCAAACAGGGACATGGATGGATAGAGCACAACCATATGTCCAAAACATCCTTACTGAAGATACTCAAAAGAAGCATGGATCTCACTGTACCAACATGAATACATGGCATAAAAATGACAGCAGATCAATGACTTAGTGAAATTCTAAGTCCCTGAAATCAGCAATATCACGAGAGCTACTTTGCATGCTTGTGCTACTCACCACAAAGATCACAAAAATACATGGCATACACCCCTGTAAATATGGCATGGCATAGCCCAAAACACATGTAGAGCTCAAGTCCATATGCAGCACACAACAATTGTAGCAAAAATGGCCAATGCTCATACTCTGCTAAGAATCAGCACCTAACATTTTATAGCACTCTTGCATCAATGATTTGGGAATCAAGATGGACTCAAACGAGCAGGTCACTATGGAACAAAATGAAGAGCACATCATGATGAACATTTTGATATATTGCACGCACAAAATGGAGCTACATGCAAGAAGTTACGACAGGCCAAAGGTAGCATCAGAATGTAAAATTTTCATGACTTATTGACAAAAACGGGGGTCATCCTTCTGGATCAGATCCAGATCTAGCGTGGATGGCGAGGACGGCCGGAGATGTCGCTGGGGATGGAGGTCGCGGTGGCCGGATCCGGCAAGGGAGCTCGCCAGGGCTGACGGGGAAGGAGAGGAACGACGGGGTCAGAGCTTCGGCGAACGTCGTGGCGGTGTGGGCAGCGACCAGCGACGAAGGCGGGGCGGCGGAGGCGGCGGCCGGCAAACGTCACGGCAGAGGCGGCGAGGCGGCGACCGGAGTGAAGAGGACAGCGGCGACGCGGGCGGCGACCTCGGGCGCTGGCGGCGCAGAGGCGCGGGACGCGGGCGGCAGCGGATGTGCCTCGCGGGCTGGTAGCGGAGAGCGGCGACGGACGCCACATGGCGCGCCCCGATTGGCGCGGGCGGCGGCGGTGACTGTGTCTGGCGCGGTGGACACGTCCGGTGGCGGCGGAGGGCGATTTTTATGGTTTGGACCCGAAATTGGAGAGGGGATCACATATTTATACCTAGAAGGAGGTGGGAGTGTCCAAATGGAGTGCGGTTTTCGGCCACGCGATCATGATCCGACGGCGGAGGACATGGAGATGGTTTGGATGGGTTATTGGGCCACTTTGGAGGGGTGTTGGGCTGCAACATACACGAGGCCTTTCTGGTTCCCCGGTTAACCGTTGGAGAATCAAACGGACTCCAAATGGCACGAAACTTGACAGACGGTCTACCGGTGGTGAACCAAGGCCGCTTGGCAAATCTCGGTCCATTCCGAGAAAGTTTAACACCCGCTCACAAAAAGAGGCAAAAGGGGGCGCCGGAGGACGTAGGAGTGTCGGATTGCAAAATGGACAATGGGGAAAATGCTCGGATGCATGAGACGAACATGTATGCAAATGCGATGCACATGATGACATGATATGGAATGCATGACATGAACAAAATGCAAAACAAAGACAAAACCCAACCACGAAGGGAATCTCATAACTTAGAGCCGAAAATGGCAAAAGTTGGAGTACAAATATGGCAAATTACATCCGGGGCGTTACATGAACATTCACCGTACTTCTATAACTCCAACAATTCTAAAAAATTAGGACAAAATAAAAATTTGTATAGAAGTACTGTGTAAAAAATTCAGAAACTTTTGGCATTCCGGTAAAAAAATGTTCACGTGCTACAGCCAAAGTTTATGTTTTTCCACTTCACATACCAAACAAGCAATCTAATCATCCTAAAGGAAAAACTTGGCACATTATTTTTTATAATACAATGGATTTGTACATGGAGATAATTAATTTTTTTAAAAGTTTCTATAATCAAGGTTTACAAAGTTTCCATGGGCATGAACAAAGTTCAAGAAGCTCCCCCACTTCAATGGTGCTCGTCTTTCTTACTTTCACTTCTCTTTTTGAAAAAGTTTTAGATTCCCCACTTTATTTTTTGTTTTTAAACTTTATAAAGCACACAACAGAAATAAATGACTCTCTAACTTTTGGATTGTCTCCCTGGCAGCGCTTTATTTAAAGCCATTAAGCTAGGCATATAGTGCTCAAGTAATGGATCCACCCGGATCCCAAGGTATATCCAAGCCAATTTTAATTAACAATGGTTTGTGATTTAGTAGTGAGCACAAAGAAACATATATCATGCAACATCGAAGTCTAACTCTCTTCCTATGCATCCGCATGTCATAAAAGAACAATTCATGCACATCAAGTAAAGGCCAATACATAGCATAAATAGTTTCTTGCAGTTTTATTGTATTGGAAACATAGAGAGGTGGAGATGTAGTTACTCTCTCATAATAATTGCAAGTAGGAGCATCAAGCACATGTATATTATATTCATCAAAATCATCATGTGTAGTAGTAAAATGCAACCCATCAATATAATCCTTAATAAGCGCAAACTTCTCCGATATAGTGTAGTTGGGAGAACTCAAAAAGATAATAGGACTATCATGCATGGGTGCAATAGCAACAATTTTATGTTTAACATAAGGAACTATAACAAGTTCATCTCCATAAGCATAATTCATATTGGCATCATGGCCACAAGCATAGCAAGCATCAAGTTCATCAAAAAGGGATATTTCAAATGAATCCAATGGATCATATCAATCATCATAGCATTCATCCTTCGGTAAGCACGAAGGGAAATTATACAACGTATGGGATAAAGAGTTACTCTCATTAGAAGGTGGGCACGGGTGATCAATCTGCTCTTCCTCCTTTTGTTCTTCACTCTCCTCCTCATCTTTTTCATCTAATGAGCTCACAGTGTCATCAACTTCTTCTTCCATAGATTCCTGCAAAATATTAGTCTCTTCTTGTACAGCGGAGACTTTATCAATAAACTCATTAATATCAACATTATATTCATAATTATCATAGCAATATTTAAGTATAGAATAATTTTCAGGTCTGTAAACAACATCATCAAAATTTTCACACTTTTCAAACAAAGATTCAATTTCATAAGCACCCTTAAAAGCAACAAGTTCTTCTATTTGTTCCACACCATAGTAATCATATATACCATTAGCATAAGAAGCCAAGGTTTCATTATCATTAAATTTACATGAAAAGCGAAGGTGGGGAGCCTTCATCCTAGAGCAACAAGTATAATGATATCTCCGGCATAAATTCCAAGCATACCAATGCAACATATGAATTTTATCCCATAATACTTTCCCTTTTAGAGTCAAGCGATAATCCCTAAACTATTCACGTTGATCCAACGTGTCTCCCATTATCAAGTTGAACGGGGTTTTCTTGGGATTATCAAAGTAGTGTTTAATACTTTCCACATAGCAAGCATCGAGGGTTTTAGGAGGTTCCCCATCTCCATGAGTAGCAAGTTGTCGGGTTTCGTAGTAATTTCAAAAAAATTCCTACGCACACGCAAGATCATGGTGATGCATAGCAACGAGAGGGGAGAGTGTTGTCTATGTACCCACGCAGACCGACTGCGGAAGCGTTGACACAACGTAGAGGAAGTAGTCGTATGTCTTCACGATCCAACCGATCAAGCACCGAAACTACGGCACCTCCGAGTTCGAGCACACGTTCAGCTCGATGACGATCCCCGGACTCCGATCCAGCAAAGTGTCGGGGAAGAGTTCTGTCAGCACGACGGCGTGGTGACGATCTTGATGTACTACAGCAGCAGGGCTTCGCCTAAACTCCGCTACAGTATTATCGAGGACTATGGTGGCTGGGGGCGCCGCACACGGCTAAGGAATAGATCACGTGGATCAACTTGTGTGTTCTTTGGGGTGCCCTGCCTCTGTATATAAAGGACTAGAGGGGGGGAGGCTGGCCGGCCAAGGGAGGGCGCGCCAGGAGAGTCCTACTCCCTCTGGGAGTAGGATTCCCCCCCCCCACATGATAAATTACATCTGGGGTGTTACATCTTCGTCTTTTGGTTGTCATCTAGTCTTGTGTGCTTCTGGTCTCCACAAAGATTTGCATGCCACCATGGAGGGGCCTCCTGAGCCTCGGTTCCAAAGTAATTGATGGTGTTGGAACTCTTGGGATCAAGGGGGCGGCTCTGCTGGTGTCGAGCAGCTTGCCCCGGCAAGGTTCTTGCCGGGGCTGCGGAGGCCGCCCCGCCAAGGGCCTTGCCGGCTCAGTCCACCTCGCCCCTTGTCTATTCGTGTTTCTGGCTTGGCATTGTTTTGGTGGACTTGTGGCTTTGCTTCCTTCCTCTGCCCTGCTAGGTGTGTCCGTAGGCGCGGCTCGGACTGCCCGCGCATAAGTAAAGGGGTACAAAATAGGACCCCTACTTTTGTGCACCAATAGGAGCCCCCGGCCCTGGGCCATACATAAGCGCGACGCGTTGTTGGGCTAGGCCCAAAACGGTGCGCGGGCATGGGGGCCCGAGTTGTACTACTGTAACTCCGTCGCCCGTCGCACTTCCCCATGACCCGCGTTGAGTGCACGACGTGGAGGTCGTGCGTGACCTGGGGGTCATGCGTGGGTCGGTTGCTGCCCTCATGCGTCTCATCATAGTAAATGGTAAAGAGGCGGCC
Organism: Triticum urartu; assembly: GCF_003073215.2. Lineage (NCBI taxonomy): Eukaryota > Viridiplantae > Streptophyta > Magnoliopsida > Poales > Poaceae > Triticum > Triticum urartu. The sequence continues at coordinate 117,960,354 of NC_053025.1, forward strand.
CGCGCCTTACCCAGAAAAGGGAGGAAAACGCAGGGGCATGGCTCATTTACCAAGTGGACTCGGGCCGCGGCCTTCAAGGTGCCCGTGCCCCACGATCATGGGGTGGAATGCGGTCTCCTCAGTCATCTTCTTGATTCCGGTTCGCTTGTCACATGTCCTTCATGCCCCGAGGAGGGTATGTGGTGGACGCGAAGGGTACTGGCCATAATGTGGAGGCGGGAAACTGGGTCGTCGCTGATTGGAGCAGCGGGTCGGTCCCGATTCCTGCGCGCTTTGGCGGCCGGATTGGTCGCGCGGGGCGGCCAAGCCGCGGCCCCGCCCCTTTATAAGAAGAAAGGGAGGGGGAGGGCGTCCTTTGATCCTTCAGCGCTCATCTCCTCCACCTTGACTCCTTTCTTCCCTTCATTATGGCGAGAGGGCGTGCTGGTGCTCCGATGGCGGCGACGAGGGCCTCCGCTCGACAGTGTGCCCTTCCTTCCCAAGAGCTCGTGGCGGCGAAGCCGGCCACGAGAGGAAGAGCGAGGGGGCGAGGCCGAGGCCGCTGTGGTGCTTGGGGAGGAGGCGGACGGGGCAGCGCACCGACTTCGCCTTCGCCTGCGGCCCCTCCTCCAATGGAGGGCCATGTCAGAGGCCAGCCCCGCGAGTTCTATGTTAGGCTGCGCAGGCCAGTGCACGGCCGTCTTCGTCTCCCCACTCTATTTGCTCGGGAGATGGAGCTTGACCCGCCTCAGGCCTTGAGGTTGCACATGAGGGGCTGTGTTGTAACGCCCCGAGACCGATGTGCCAGGTGTCGTTCAGTTATTCGTTGTCGTTGCCGTGTCATTTGCTTGTGTGTTGCATCTTATCATGTCATCATGGGCATTGCATCTTCATGTTTTCAAATCTTGCATCCGTCCCGGCCTCCTCGTTCTCTCCGTTGTCCGTTCTGAGCCCTACCACACTTGCACGCGCCCGCGGCACGTCCGAAATATTATTTTATAAGTGGCCAGAAAATGTTCTCGGAATGGGATGAAAGTTGGCGTGCGGTGTTGTTTTGTTGTTAGTAGGCCGCCTGGCAAGTTTCATCGCGTTCGGAGTCCGTTTGACGCCCCAACGGATAAATATAGCGGCAATAGTAGCTGGTCTAACGTCGGACGTTTTCGGTCTCCGGAAACAGTCGCCGGGCCTCTCTCTCTTCTCTTCTCTCAGCTCGAGACCGTCTACACAGCTCACTACTCACCGTCAGGCCCTACCTAACCTCTCTCGCCAGCCCGCGACCCTCCTCACGCTAGCCCGAAAGCTGTCCCGGACCCGACTCGGACAGTCGTTACTGCTGTGTCCGGATCATCCCCAAACACCTACAAAATATCATCGTTTTATTTATTAGACTCTTTAGCATATTTATTCTCATCTGTCGGATTTCGATCCGATGATCCACATCCCTCTCTTTTCGCCGACATGCTATATATAGCCCCAACCCTAAATCCTAGGGATCCGTCCCATCCATCCCATCGCCGCCGCCGCAATCTTCTTTCTCCTTGTTTTTAGCGCTGAGCCAACCAGCCACTTTCTCCTTGATCCAAATCCCCCCCTCACGATCCAGCCCCATGCTTACACCGTCACAGCCCGCAACCGGCCCGTCTGGGTCGATCTAGGCCTGAGGTGCCAGTGTTGCGCCGCCACCGTTCGCCATCCTCCTGCCCCGAGCGGGGTCGAGGAGATGAGCTCCAGATCGAGCTCTTGGAGCCGCCCGACCCCGCCCTCATCAGCGGCCTTGCTGGAGCCGCCACCGAAGGACACCCAGGCCGGACCCCGCCGCCCTGTTCCTCTCCTCCTCCCTCTGATTCTCCCTCGTCTTCCTCTCTCAAAACCCCTCTCTCCTGCAGGAGCTCCGCCATGGCCGCCCGATGGAGCTCGCCGCCGTGCCTCCTCCGGCTAGATCTAGGCTGGAGCTACCTGGATCCGCCGCCCTCGCATCCATCCCCATCGTCTGCCGGAATGCCCCGCCGTCGATGCGCCACCCCCCCTCCCACCGGTCGTCGCCGTTCCTGCATGCCAGCGTGTGCGCATGCGAGCACAGGCACGTCTCCCGCGCGTGGGCCTCGGCCCACCGCTCGTGTTGAACCCAGCCTCCCAAGGCCCAACAGCCTCCAGCCGGGCCAAGGCCTGATGTGAGCTTTCCCCTCCAGATCCCTGTTCTTCTTGGGCCGGCCTCTGTTTCGGCCCGCATGTGTTTTTTTTTCAGCGCCTGGGATTTAGCTATTATTCGAGAGACAGCAGTTTTGCAGAATAGTCCCCCTAGTTCATGCATTTAATAACTCACTAACCGTGCATCGGATTAAAATGTTTTATATATGAAACTTGCTCAGAATTTTGTGTAGATTAATAATATCCAACTTTCACCCATGTTTTAAATGTTAAACATGCTGTTTGATTAAATTTGCTCCTATGCCATGTTAAAATGATTTAATTCATAACTAATTCACCGTAACTCCGAATTTAATAAATTATATATGTAAATGGGGTAGAAAAATGTCTAGTTTAACATGTTGCACTCATCTTGCATGTTTAACAACTCTAAAATAATGTTTAGGGCAGAACAGTACCAAACCTAATTTATGCTCATGAGTTTCCGGAATTGTTGTTCGTTGTTTCCGGCCTCATTTAACCTTGACTAGATAGGTAGTTTTCATTAGCTTCACCCTCTTGCCATGCTTAACAACATTTAATATTGTTGGGTACATAAACGGGATCAAACTAAATAACTTATCGTGGTGTTTCGTCAATATGCAACTCGTTGCATATTGAGCTCCACTTAATTTGTAGGATTGCTTGTGCACTTTGCCATGCCATGTATCTTTAAACCGGACATGCATCATACTTGTTTGCACATCATGCCATGTCTATGTGGTGGTTGTTTACTATGTTGTGTGCTTCTTTTCCGGTGATTGCTTCTTCGGGTTGGTTCCGGTAACGTCGAGTTTGTGAGGAACCGTTCGACTACGTCCGTTTGTCTTCTTCATGGACTCGTTCTTCTTCCTTGCGGGATTTCAGGCAAGATGATCATACCCTCGAAATCACTACTATCTTTGCTATGCTAGTTTGCTCGCTCTTTTGCTATGCCAATGCTACGATGCCTACCTTTTGCTTGTCAGCCTCCCAAATTGCCATGTCAAACCCCTAACCCACCATGTCCTAGCAAACCGTTGTTTGGCTATGTTACCGCTTTGCTCAGCCCCTCTTATAGCGTTGTTAGTTGCAGGTGAAGATTGAAGTTTGTTCCTTGTTGGAACATGGAGATGTTGTTCCTTGTTGGAATATTTATTTACCTGTTGGGATATCACGATGTATCTTATTTAATTAATGCATCTATATACTTGGTAAGGGGTGGAAGGCTCGGCCTTATGCCTGGTGTTTTGTTCCACTCTTGCCGCCCTAGTTTCCGTCATATCGGTGTTATGTTCCCGGATTTTGCGTCCCTTACGCGGTTGGGCTATTATGGGAACCCCTTGACAGTTCGCCTTAAGTAAAGCTCTTCCAGCAATGCCCAACATTGGTTTTACCATTCGCCACCTAGCCTCTTTTCCCTTGGGAGTCGCTCTCTCGAGGGTCATCTTTATTTTAATCCCCCCCCCGGGCCAGTGCTTGTCTAAGTGTTGGTCCGAAATGGGCAGCCTGCGGGGCCACCTCGGGGAAACTTGAGGGCTGGTTTTACTCGTAGCTTGACCTATCCGGTGTTGCCCTGAGAACGAGATATGTGCAGCTCCCATCAGGATGTCGGTGCATCGGGCGGTGTTGCTGGTTTAGTTTTACCCTGTCGAAATGTCTTGTTGTACCGGGATACCGAGTCTGATCGGAACGTCTCGGGTGGAGGTCTATTCCTTCATTGACCGTGAGAGCTTGTGATGGGCTAAGTTGGGACACCCTGCAGGGATTTGAACTTTCGAAAGCCGTGCCCGTGGTTATGGGCAGATGGGAATTTGTTAACGTCCGGTTGTAGAAAACCTGAAGTCGACCTTAATTAAAATGAATCAACAACGTGTGTAACCGTGATGGTCTCTTTCCGGCGGTTTCCGGGAAGTGAACACGGTTGTTGGAGTTATGCTTGACGTAGGTAGTCCAGGATCACTTCTTGATCATACTTTTATCGACCGTGCTTTGCCTTCTCTTCTCGCTCTCATTTGCGTATGTTAGCCACCATGTATGCTAGTCGCTTGCTGCAGCTCCACCTCATACCTTGACCTTACCCATAAGCTTAAATAGTCTTGATCGCGAGGGTGCGAGATTGCTGAGTCCCTGTGGCTCACAGATACTTCCAAAACCAGCTTGCAGGTGCCGATGAGTCCGTACAGATGACGCAACCAAGCTCAGGAGGAGCTCGATGAAGATCTTGTCCTTTGTGTGGTTTCGTTCTAGTTGATCAGTAGTGGAGCCCAGTCGGGGTCGATCGGGGACCTTTGTCGCATTTGGGGTTCTTCTTTTATTTTGGTTCCGTAGTCGGACCATGAGTGTATTTGATTGATGTAATGTTTAATCATGTAATTGTGTGAAGTGGCGATTGTAAGCCAACTATGTACCTCTTTCCCTTATGTATTACATGGGTTGTGTGAAGATTACCTCACTTGCGACATATGCCTTCAATGCAATTATGTCTCTAAGTCGTGCCTCGACACGTGGGAGCTATAGTCGCATCGAGGGGCGTTACATCGTCACTGCACTCAGTGCTACCCCCAGGAGTCTGTAGCGCCCACCAGCTCCTGCTCCCATGTACCGTAGCGCCGAACCAGTCATTGCCCGAACTCCGGTTGCCGCCTTGGAGCTCACCGTCATCGGCTCCGGCCACCATAGGCCCGGCCTCCACCACCACTCGACGTGTGCCTGCAAGAGCTCTTCAACAAGCCCAAGAACGGCCTCGTCCGTGCCTTGTGGACGTTTTCCGAGCTGCGCCGCCGTCTCGGGCCTCGCCGGCTTCGAGTCGCCGGTGGGTTGACCCACTTTGACCCCGGCTGGGCCCCTCCCAGAGTCACTGACACATGGGGCCGACCCTAACTGGATTAGATAGGTGTTAGTTAGTGCTAATCACCGCTGTCAGGTGTTAATCCCCTCACTAAACTAACCCTGAGCCACTGACATGAGGGCCCAGCCCTGCTGACATTCTTGTTATAATTAGTCTAACCTAATTAACCCAGTTAACTAACTGAGTCACTGACCAGTGGGCCCCACTAGTCAGGTTTGACCTGGACGGTGCCTGTTGACCTGCTGACGTCAGCATGACCTAATGCTGATGCAGTATTACATTTTCTGGATTTATTAATAACCAGGAAATTCTAGAAAATAGTATAAACTTCTAAAAATCATAGAAATTCAACCATAATTCCAAATGAAACAAATTATATATGAAAAATGGTCAGAAAAATCCAATCTATCCATATGTAGCATTTCCATGCCTGTTTTAACAAATTACCCTTGCTGTTTAGTTCAAACCATGATCATGCACTATTTGAATTCATAGTTTCAATCTGAATTTGAACCTTGAGTTCAAATAAACTCAAACCCTTCTGTTCTTAGCTGCATTAGCTCAAATCACAGCATATTGACATGTCATGATCATGCATCATATTGTGCATTGCATTGATTGTATTCTTTCTATGTTTGCCGGTGATTGTTCCCCCTCGGTAGACGTATGTTTCGACGATGTGATCAATGACACCGATGAAGAGCTATATCATCTCCAGAAGTGCCAGGCAAGCAAAAACCCCTTGTTCATTCCGATACAATCCCACTCTCTCACTCCTGCTCTATTTTACTGCATTAGGACAACAACGATTCAACGGTTAGATGCTGTGGTAGCTGAACCCCTTTTCCTCTGCATGACATGTCATTGCCACAGTAAATAGATGAAACCCACTAGCATGAGTAGGAGTTGTTTGAGCTCTGATGTGCCTACTCATTCATGCTTGTTTGTCATGTCTGCTAGTGCTTAGAGTTGAGTCGGGTCTGATTCATCAGGAATGAATTGGAATGGTGATGAACATGTCCTATTGTGTGTGAGCTAAGTGTGTGAACACGATTTGGTAAAGGTAGCGGTGAGAGGCCATGTAGGAGTACATGGTGGGTTGTCTCACTGAAATCGTCCTCAGGAACCGATTTCTGTGTTTGTGATCCATGAAACAGCTACTACCACATGTTGGGCCTTGAAATATGACCCCGCTCGACTTATTAACCGCCCTTGTCCTTTGTCCAGGAGTTGCAACTAGTTTCTGGTGTTTGTAGGATATGTGCTGGCGGCCGTGCGTAGAGCTGACCCCAGGGGTGGGCTATGATGTGGTAGATACACCGTGGCATGGTGTACCGAGTCGCCCGTTTGGTGTCTCGGGAACCCTGCACACATCATTTGGGGCTGTGAGCGAAACACCGGCCAGATCTCCTCGCGGATGGAACCCGAATAGGCGATAAACCTGGACTAGAGACTTGTGTGGTTAGTTAGGTCATGGTCTACACCCACGTCGGCTTTCGCTTGAAGTCTGTCGAGCACATGTCGTGTGCAGACGCTAATACATGGAAACATGTGTGAAGAAGTACACCCCTGCAGGGCTATAAATGATCTATTCGAATAGCCATGTCCGCGGTAAAGCACTTCTGGGTTACCTATAACAGTTCATAGATAACTTGAAGTGGATACTCTAAAACTCGCAAGATAAGCGTGAGTGCTATGGTTGGCGTTCTCGTAAGTTGACGGGAGCGGATCCATAGTGGTGTATTGATATTGTGAATATGTGGACTCATGTGCGCCACCTCAAAAGAGTTACTCGCAGTCGTAGTTCAGGATAGCCACCGAGTGAAAGCTGGCTTGCTGCAGTTAAACCCCACTACCCCCTTTTGTTGATACCCATGTATATGTAGTTAGTTCTGATGTAAGTCTTGCTGGGTACATTTGTACTCACGTTTGCCTATTTTATGTTTTTGCAGAGAGACTTCAGTCTCGCTAGTAGTTCTGCGTGGACTTCGATGTTTAGCTTGTTACCTTAGCTACGATCTTGTGCCCTCAGCAGGATCTGGTAGATAGTCAGGCTTCTCAACCTCTTTCATTTGTAGTTGTCTGTACTCAGACAAGTTAAGCTTCCGCATGTGCTTGTTGCTTGTATGCTCTGTATGTTGGGGTCATGAGACCCATGTTTGTAATGCTTGGGTCCTCGGAGCCTAATGAATAAATACTTTGAGTCGTAGAGTTTTGTTGTGATGCCATGTTGTATACACACATATGGAGCATATTGTGTGTATGATTGAAATGCTTGGTATGTGTGGGATCCGACAACCTAGTTGTTTATCCTTCGAAGCCTCTCTTATGGGGAAATGTAGTCTTGTGCATCCATGAGCCATAGTAGTCCGCTACATCCCGGTTCACCGGAGTCCTGCTAGCCCAGCACTACTGCTCCGGAACACTTGACTGGCCGGCATGTGATTCACTTCATTCCTGTGTCCGTCCCTTCGGGAAATGTCACGTGGTGACATCCGGTGTCCTGCCTAGCCTGCTACAGCCTGGGTTCCCGGAGTCCTGTTAGCCCAGTGCTACAGCCCGGATTCGCACGCTGCTGACTGACATGCTCGATGTTGATTCATGTATGCCTATACCTGTAAGTTAGTGCCACTTTGGGTTCACGACTAGTCATGTTGGCCCGGGTTCTCTGTCATATGGATGCTAGCGACACCTATCATATACGTGAGCCAAAAGGCGCAAACGGTCCCGGGCCATGATAAGGCAACACCCATGGGAATACCGTGCGTGAGGCCGCAAAGTGATATGAGGTGTTACCGGCTAGATCGATGTGTCTTTGAATCGGGGTCCTGACACATTTCTTCATGCTAGCTCATGGAGCATATGTTTGGATGAAAGAAGTGACTTCCTCTAATTCACGTGTATTTGATGCAAGTTGCCGCCGTGAATTTGAGCAAGTCAATGTTGCTTCCTTTGGAATCATCCCAAATCAGTCATGCATACGTGCAAAGTATTCTGTGGTGTGGAGACTTGCAACCTTCATTCTACATGTATCCCTAGCACACCAAGCCACTGATTGATTTGTTTAAGGAGAAGAAGATCCTTCTTAAGAGCATGTCTTATGCAAGGACTTCGTTATCCGCGATGATGGTTCCCAACCAGAACTCGGTAGTGTTTTATTATAAGACTACCACGTGGCCATGCTTGTCTAGGACAGTGTGTTCACAGGTGTGTAGCAGAACTGTCTCATGTTTTGGAGCTTGCTATCGTAGTCCATCTCCTGAGAGTCTCACAACGTCATCTCGTTGATTTGTGTTGCAAACTTCCATTTCTCTTTCTAGACCAATGAGTCTAGACTATCCTGACACCAACAAGATCTGAATCTCAGGCAGGTGTGATGGTTGGAACATTTCCCAAGAACTATAATATTGGTCTCTCTGTAACCCGGTAAAGTGGATGTCTTGGCCAACACACCCAGCTCAAAGACCCATTATTGTAGTATCTTGATTGAGAAAATTGGCCACCTTTCCATAAGGATTCCGTAGGATTTACTTCCATAGTTATTCCTTATGGATTCTTGCGCTCCCGAAGTCCGACCTTCTACCCGATGTTCTAGATACCGAGCCATATAAATAAATGGGTTATGCTAGCACATCAAGGAGAACATTAGAAGCAGAGTGCTAAATGTCTCCCGGTCGATCATCAAATTTTGTTTCCTTGGCCTCGCTAAGGAGAAATCTGAGAAGGTGTTATCTCCCTTTGCATCTGCATCATCCATCACTATTCATCATGGTAGTATGTTGTGTTGCCAGGATCCTTGACACGGATATTGGTAAAACCTTGATGAATATGGAAATGCTCAAGTTCTTGAGGGCACGCGCAAGCACTAGGATTTATCGTCAGCATTAATTGGGATCCGCTCTCAGTTTCTTTGATTATGCCATAAGCTTTCAAACAGTGGAATCACTCTCCACTGTTGAGTTTCACCCAATTACTAGAATCATTCCCAGCTTTTGCATTTTGTTTCCAGCCTGCACCTGCCATCGTGTCATCCTACCATGGGTTCCACCCATTTCTTGTGATAAGCAAAAATCATCCATTGTGTTGTCTTCAACAAGGTAGTCCACATCATCCATTCTAGTATGATTGTGCCATCCCTTCAAACTCTTTCAACCAATCGGTTGAGATTTGTCTCAGGTTGGTATAGAGAGTTTCGATGATCTAAATATCAAAAGTAATTCTTTTTGCCACTTGAGGGAATATTCTGTGAATCACCTCTTCTAGGTTACCCCATTGTGGGATCATGGTAATTGTTTTCTCGCTACTTTGAAACCCTCGTCAACTTGTTCTTCCATCCTTTCTAAGGTATTTTGCCTCTCAGCTCGGGAAATGTTCCTATGTCTCATTTTGTGAGTTGATCGTCAACTGCTAGATCTTTGACGAGATCGATTCTTCTAGAGTTACCCTTCCTTCTCGTTATCATGTTGAATGGAATTCTCAGAGCAAGACGTCAAGACTAAGATGATGAATGGACCAACATCTTTGAGGAGGCCAATTGCATCATGAAGCTCGTCTTAGCTTTGTGCCCCTTCTGTCCCCTTACCTCACGTCTTGAATCACGGGACGGGATGCTTGTTTAGTGGGGGTGAGCTATCATAGCCCAGTTATTGCTTGTAATTATTTGCATCAGTGTGCATTCATGCATGATGTTTAAATTTATGAATTTGGAATTGAGGGAATTCTCAAATCCTCAAAATGACATAAAGGGTAAGAACCCTAAACATTTCATTCATTGAACCAAAATTCTCTTCATTAATGTCTGGTATTTTTGGCAAGGGCTAAGAACCAAACCAAAAATAATGAACATTTTTACAGAATTATTCTTGGAATTTGAATTTAAATCAATCGTTATTTGAGTTGGATTGATATCCATAATATTTAGGATATGAGTTCAAATATTCCGAAACTTAGTATGTGGTTTTGGTTCTGACCATTTAATCCACATATAAATTTTCAGGATTTTACAAATTGGTTTGGTTTGTAAATCAAATCAAAAACATATTGAATAAATAGAAAACAAGAACTAAAAGAAAAACAGAGAAGAAAAACCACCTGGGCCTTCTTACCTGGCACCCCCAGCCGGCCCAACACTGTGCGGCCCAGCCGCCTGGCCCCCTCCCCTGTCGTCTTCCTCCTTGACAGGAGGATGAGCGCGTGGCCGACACACGCCGGTGCACGCCCGGCCACTTCCTGCTTGCCTCTTTGCCCTGGCCTCTTTGGATGACTCCACGCAGCGTCCCTGACCCCCTCTCACTCTCCCTCGTCCCCGTCTCCTCCTCTGTCTCTCTCTACCGCGATCGCCGCGAGCGCTCGAGAACACCGACGAGCACCTCCGTGGCCACCAGCTCTCCCTCGCCCTGCCGCCAGGTCCAGAAGTTCCGCCGTGTCTCCCTCAACCTCCATGCTGAGCCAGGCTTCACCGGAGGCACGGCAACGCCGTCCCCGACGTCTTCTTCAACCTCGGTGCCCGGAGATCCTCGCCGTTGATTTTCTGCCCACCGGCCGTCCCCGCGCCTGCTGAGTCCTCCATTAGCCTCTCTGTGAGCTCCGCCGCCTTTTCCCCTCCTCCCCGAGCTCGTTCCTCTCCTCTAGCCGCCTCTGCCACCGGAGCCGAGAGCACGACGGCGTGGTGACGATCTTGATGTACTACTGTCGCAGGGCTTCACCTAAGCACCGCTACAATATTATCGAGGACTATGGTGGAAGGGGGCACCGCACACGGCTAAGAATATGATCACGTGGATCAACTTGTGTTTCTCTGGGGTGCCCCTGCCTCCGTATATAAAGGCTCAAGGGGGGGTGCGGCCGGCCTAGGAGAGGCGCGCCAGGAGGAGTCCTACTCCCTCTGGGAGTAGGATTCCCCCCCCCCCAATCCTAGTTGGAAAAGGATTCGCGGAGGGGGGAAAAGAGAGAGGGGGGTCGGCCCCCTCTCCTTGTCCTATTCGGACCAAGGGAGGGGAGGGGCGCGCGGCCCATCCAGGGCTGCCCCTTCTCTTTTCCCCTAAGGCCCACTTAGGCCCATATAGCTCCCGGGGGGTTCCGGTAACCTCCCGGTACTCCGGTAAAATCCCGATTTCACCCGGAACACTTCCGATATCCAAACATAGGCTTCCAATATATCAATCTTTATGTCTCGACCATTTCGAGACTCCTCGTCATGTCCGTGATCACATCCGGGACTCCGAACAACCTTCGGTACATCAAAATGTATAAATTCATAATATAACTGTCATCGTAACCTTAAGCGTGCGGACCCTACGGGTTCGAGAACAATGTAGACATGACCGAGACACGTCTCCGGTTAATAACCAATAGCGGAACCTAGATGCTCATATTGGCTCCTACATATTCTACGAAGATCTTTTATCGGTCAGACCGCATAACAACATACGTTGTTCCCTTTGTCATCGGTATGTTACTTGCCCGAGATTCGATCGTCGGTATCCCATACCTAGTTCAATCTCGTTACCGGCAAGTCTCTTTACTCGTTCTGTAATACATCATCCCGCAACTAACTCATTAGTTGCAATGCTTGCAAGGCTTAAGTGATGTGCATTACCGAGAGGGCCCAGAGATACCTCTCCGACAATC